>NC_030426.2:15536198-15746198 GCF_001660625.3 Ictalurus punctatus | reverse complement strand
TGTTATCGTGGAGGACAGGTGCATCATTATCTCATTCTGCCTCCTCCACGACTGTGTTCCTACTCCGAATTCGACCGGCACTCGTTTTCCTCGCCAGATCCAGAACAGATTTAGTCATCAGTATTCCAGCTAGCTCGGCCTGCCCTCCGGTTTTCTCCTCGTTTATTAAAGCTCCCGTTCCTGCCCCACGGTAATGTACCGCTCCATGCCTACTGTAAATGAACTGGTGGAAGAGTTCCTCACACTCTGTTTTTTTCTTACTGATGAAGCGAGGGGAATAAATTAGGCAAGCTCAGGACAAGGCAGAACTTGTATTTACGGAATACTTTATGATTCCCAAATTTGCCCGGCTCCTGTTCCCTCATTGCCATTCAGGGTTTATTAGTAGACACAGTGTGCCTGTGTACTGTACAGGGCTGGTCAGTGACATGCAGAGAGTTATGGCTAAGGTTGAGCTCTAATTGGGAAGAGTATTAGGAGGCTTAGGGATGCTCTGGTTTGCATTATGGCTGAAGTCATACTCAATCTGAAAATATCTAGTATGGTAGACTTTAGAGCTTGGAATACATTAAATCACACTCTAATTTATTCAGAACTTCAGTAGAGTAGTGATACATTAAAAGTGGGCTTTTATCCTATTAGGTTCAAAATGTAAGGCTCATTATACCTCCAGTTTAGAGAACCAGACACGCCGGATATTCTAGCCAGCTCAAAGTTTGTCAGAAAAAAAATGCACTTTTTGTCCCTGTGTTCCAGGAAAGTCATGGTGGAAGGATGAATAATAGATAAAGCTTCTTCCCGGGCTGTTATCAGCTTGTGTCGGCCTGATACTCCTGAATCTGTCCCCTGTTTCCTGTGACACAAAGCTTTTTTGACCAGACTCAACTGTCTGTGGTGTGGCGGGGTGCTGTCTCATTATGGCCGGCTCGAGTTACTCATGAGCCACGCTGGTCATCCACTGGCGCCAGAAGCATATGGCTAATGACTGGAGATCAATTGTCCGGTAACCTGAATGCAGTTTGTTTTGGCATTTGGTTCAGCATGCTCAAGCTGGACGACACTCTGTGGCAGAATTACGCAGGCTCACTAGGGAACTCTGGTCAGAAAGTATTAGAATGCAACCTGTACAAGAATTTATGAACTTCATTCAGTGTCTGTCTTATTTTTGTTTCCCAAGAAGGGTGAGATTGTTCTTTGTTAGATTGCAATTGGGAAAAAAAAAGTGACACTTAAAATATTTTCCATTAATATATACTCATACATTAAGGATACACCACTTTGTAGAAAAAAAAGTAAACAAAAATGCTCATTTTGATCAAAAAAGTTGCCCTGTTTCTATTTTAAAAATATGAAATACACAAAGTATATAAAATCAGTTTTATAATAAAGAGTATTAGTAATAGCAGCTAAAACATTGGTGATTTTTTTCATTTTTCTGCAGTTCCATATAGAGATGTCTCACACAACTTTCAATGTGATCATATAATATAACGGTGCTTTTCACCATTTTATACCTTGAAATGAAACGTGACATCATGTGATCATATGTGAAAAATGTAACATAAAATGAAAATAAATTAATCATCTGAAAAAATCACATGTAGAAAAATAAAAAGCGCATGCCCTGCAAGTGAAAATGTACAATACAAATAAATGAACTACCTGTAAGAAATTCATGTCTATAGAAGCATGATGTCTACAGAAGTATGAAAGACTCTGTTAATCAAAAGTGAAAGTAGTTGAAGGCACTGTAAAGGTAAAAAAAAGTGTCTGAAAAGTAAAAAAAAAACATTTTATACAGTCACCATTTGGTCACATTATATGGAAAAACCAGGCATAGACATTGTGAGTACGCTGTGAGATTCAAATTTCATTTTGGCCAGGAATATAAATTTTAAGTGCATCCCTACCACACACTGCAAATATTTACCCTAGTACTTAAGTAACAGACTTACTGATGTGGTTTAGTACTCAGTATGACTTACTGTAAACTATAAAACTAAGAAAAAAAAAAAATACCCAAAACACCACCACCAACAAAAAACCCCCACTGTGTAGTCCTTTCAGAATCATTCTTTTCCTTAGCACAATTTGGTATCATTCTGTTACTCAAGTGTGGTTAGGTAGACAATAAACTTCTGACATTGCAGTAAGGAAGAAATTCTAAAAAAAATTATACTTTGCCAAACTATTCCTTTAGCTTCATAGAAATAACAATGCACAACCCTAAAAATAAAGCTACTTGCAATCCTCTCATGTTTTCCCCTGTTATTTTTCAGTGATGTTCTAAGCATTGTAAATCTGATCTAAAGACTTCATCCTATTTTGTACAACTACACGCCTTTTGGATTTTTTTTTTTTTTTAAACTGAATGTAAAGTAGCATGAATTTCCTTTGATGTTCTCCAGACTTAGAAAACAGGACTGGTCCTGGATCCTATCCTGTGCATATGAAGTGGACGCTCGTCTCTGCTGTCAGCCAGAAACTTTGCTCCTTTCCAAAACCCGCTAAAGGAGCCAAAAATGTACTCATATGATTTTATGAACTCTGCAAAAGTCCAAATCCGGCAGTCAAATGAAACAGAAGTGGACGTTGGCTATGTGGATGCATGCCACTCTTCCAATGAAAAGCTAAAATTCCACACAGAGCGGGTGTGCAGAAGTGGGTTATATAATGGGGCTGGTAATTTCTGGCAGCCATGTTGTTTTTTCGGGGCCTGCAGTGAAATAAAGGACTGCCTTTTCAGGACGGTTTGGCGCATGTTTGCACAACGCTTCACTGTCATTAAACTTAATGGCCTGTTTAAATTCGGCTTCAGCCTGTCTTGTGTGTGGAGTTCGCTCAACACCAAAAGAATAGTTGGGTACGAGACAGAAGACGTGGCATGTACATGTGGGTATATAGCACTGGTCTGTGTTTAAGTATTCTCATAATGTCTTATCCTGTCTCCTGTGCTGTTTAGGTTCAGTTGAGGTCAAGTAGAGTAAATTGGCCGTAAAAGCAGCTGTCTTAACACTTGTCATAGCAGACTTTTCCATTGTCCATTTAGCAGCAACAGATATACAGAGAGCTACTGATTATAGTGCTGGCAGAGGTTTGAAAAAGGATTATAAAAGATTTTCCCTGTAGCAATGTTCTCCTCATTATAAAAACATGTTCATTAATTAGCAGCAAACTTTGCCTGGTTATGATCACTTCAGAAAGAAGATCTAATCTCTCTGGAAGATCAAGTACAGTTCTGAAACCTGATATTTGCCCATTTATTTTGGACTCCAAGTAATATTAAAGTGGGATTCAGTTTGCCAAATACTACCCTTTCCCCCCGATGTCTCACAGGCTTCACTCTGCTTCCCATTAGTGTGTGTTTGTGTGTGTGTGTGTGTGTGTGTGTGCATGAGGCTTTTGGCCTGCAGCTTTGGTGCTTCCCCAGTGACCATGTCGGCTATGAGCATTTACAGTGCATAAGTACACGTCCAAAGAACTTGTCTCAATTTCTTTGAAACTCTGTGCACTCTACAGCCCTGACACTGCCTTAAGTCATAACACCATAGTGTAGATTATTTACACATTACGTCTTTTATACTGTGCTTTCATGCCATTGTAGTCTCACATCGCTTCGCCTTTTGTAATCCCTTAGGTTCAGGTTCAGGTTTGGGACAAAATTACTTTAGATTTTTCACTAAAAGTGCAACAATACTAAGAATGATTTGCCAGCATGACATAAAACATTGATTTCACACAATTTATAAATAATTGCAGTTGAATTACAGAAAGGATATGATGAGGCACTTCTGATATCTAGGGTGTTAATGGTGCTTCTAAATCTGAAACAAAAAGGTGATTATGGTTGACCCATATCCCCTGTCTCCTCTTTATCCTCCTACAAATGCCCCAAAGGGAACCCAAACATGGGAGGGCGTTTGGTTCTAACTATTATTTAAAGACGGTTTAAATAGGGCTCTCTAGTCTTGAGCTTGAGTCTGGTCTAAAGACATTTTCTGTATCGACTTGGACTTGTCTCGAACTTACTGGCATTTTTGCTAGGACTTGTCTTGGCCTTGAGCATTGGTCTCCTTAAATACGTAAAAATGTTGTAAAAATTAAGTTTGTTTGTGTCTTTTCTCTTTGCATATACAAAGTTTGACAAGAAGCAATTTCTTTTTTTTGTAGAAAACATAGCCTAATCATTGATGCAATACATGAGTGAAGCCAACAAGTTTAAGTAAAGACTTAGCCTTTTTGGTCTCAATCTTGACCCACTTTCTTCTTTACTCGATCTCGGCTAGTCTTTGTCTTGGACTTGATAATGGCGATTTTGACTACAGCCCTTGTTTATATTGGGATAGAACAAATATATTGGGCATTTAAAATACATTTTACAATTGTACTATAAGATATCTATTACCTTATAATGAACAGAACAGTATTTGGCATAATTTCGTCTGTTTTTGTTGGAATTCTCCCATATTCTTTCATGACAATGCATCATGGCCTGAATTTGCCTTGCTCTTATAATTCCTGCCCTGGTCTTTCATGTCCCCTCTTCAGTCTTTACTGTCACAGTTGATAAAGCTGCTGAGTTTTCAGGCCTGCAGCACACTCTGGAAACAAGGCCTCGTAAACCTCACTTCGCAAATCCAAAGTTATTATTACCTGCCCACAATAAATCGCTGCCGAGGAGAGAGAGATAGAGAGATAGAGAGTGCTTGAGAAATAGTGCCTCTGTCTTACTCAGAGTCGTCTCACATATCGTCCGGACAGGACAAAGCGAAGGCAACATGGATCAATGAAGCTCTCTCCAAACAGCATTAGTACACAACAGTGTATGATCACTTTACTGAACAAAAAAAACCCCCTTCAGCTGGCTCCCTGCACTCACTGGGCCCTTACTGGAAACAACTGATGCATTGTTGCGGTGAAATTAATCCTCCAAATTCATTAGCCGAATCAGATATTCAATCGACGCGACCCAAAATAATTACGTGCTGGCGAACGGATGACAGACGACTTCTATGCCTGAGTGTTGTGTTTGCTCGCTGAGCCTGCCTTATTTCAAAAGTGGGGAATACGATACAGGCCAAGCTCATCATAATAACAAAACGCCGTCCGCATCTGAATCTAATTTATCTCTTGTTTTAGGTTTGTCAGTGTCTTCTGTTTCTCTTCGAGGCACCAGAGAGAGGAAATGAGACGTGAAAGGTGCCAGTGTGTGCTGGCTCTCTGCTCAATTCTCAATTTTAGCACAATTATTAATCCATACACAATCTGACTGAGTGTCCTGGGTTACCAAATAGGGGGGAAAGAGAGAGAGAAATAGATAAAGAGATATCTAATAAGAACTACACCATTTCTGTGCAAATACATCAGGTTCTTTTTTCTCCAAACATGATCGACGTGTTGGGACGAGAGTCTGTTGTACACACACACACACACACACACACACTGATCGACACAGTGAGCAGAAATCTCTCTGGCTGAAAAATATGATCTAGAAGCCAAATTACCCACCATTAAACAACAGCCTTCTATAGAGAAGGTGTGAAGCGAACACACGGCTCTTTCACGACGGCCCGCGAATAAAATGTGGCCCAAATGCGTCTAATTAATGGGCTCCTCGTGAACCATGTCCAAAAATCACCTCTTTAAAATGTGCATTATTTTGGGCTGCATAAATTGGCCAATAGTTGCTCCAGTGTGTCACCAGAATGAGCAGTGTGCAGTCAATTAGTCGAAAGTCCCCCGTGCTCCAAATACGTTTGTGTTCGCTGTTGGCAGTCACAGACTGTGTAGATTGCACTGTAAGTTTTCCCAGACAATTTCTTCCAGCATGTGCGAGAGACATCTGGACTGTGATATTTCACCATAAATCTTCCTGTACAGACAAAGGTGGTGTGATGATTGTTGTAAGTGGAACAAAAGCTCTTTTTAGAAACAATACCCCCCCCCCCCCCCCCCCCATTTAAAATGAACTGAAACTTCTCAAACTGTGGTTTATAAGTGGCTGTCAGTGGATGTCAGGGTCTTTGTCATATTGTATGGTAGATGGCAATAAATGAGGTTATCTGATATCACATAAGCTATGGCACAGCTGCTTGTCCACGCTTCACAGCATTTTTTCTAATTGCAGTGAGGACGCTACAGATGACTTATTTCTCAGGGTATTTTTAACCCCACAAAAATGTGTGATTTTATCAAATTAAATAAAACAGATGGGCTATTTTAGGTTTAAGTCAGAATCAGAATCACTTTCATTCACCAGTACATCTGATATATATGGAATTTTTCTTAGATTGTATAATGCTGTCTATATGAAATGCGTAACACAAAGTTTCACAGGTAATACCCACACAATGTAGTCTGTGTAGCCTATAACATATACTATAATGTACATACATAAACAACATAGATTACAACATATTACAATGTACACACTATTAAATAAAAAGCACAAAGTTAGAGGTAGAACAACATTGCATATTAACAAAATTAACACAATGTAAAAGTTGTAGGTACAGTGGCCATTCAGTCATTTATTTTCAGTAATTGGGAACACATGGGTGTGAACCGATAATACACCCAACAACAAAGAACACTATGAGACCATAACATTAAAACCACTTGCCTAATATTGTGCAAGTTCCCCTTGTGCTGCCAAAACAGCTCTGACCTGTCGAGGCATGGGACTCCACAAGACCTCTAAAGGTGTGCTGTGGTATCTGGCACCAATATTTTAGCATCAGTTGCAAGGTGGAGCCTCCATGGACTGGACTCCATGGACTGAACATCCCACAGATACTTGATTAGACTGAGATCTGGGGAATTTGGAGGCCAAGTCAACACCTTGAACTCTTTATCATGCTCCTCAAACCATTCCTGAAGAATTTTTGTGGTGTGACAGAATGCATTATCCTACTGAAAGAGGCCACTGCTATTAGGGAATACTGTTGCCATGAAGGGGTGTACAGTACTTGGTCTGCAACAATGTTTAGGCAGGTGGAACGTGTCGAAGTCACATTCACATGAATGTCAGGACCCAAGGTTTCCCAGCAGAACATTGCTTTCTTCCCATAGTGCATCCTGGTGCCATCTCTTCCCCAGATAAGCAATGCACATGCACCCAGCCATCCACATGATGTAAAAGAAAATGTGATTCATCAGACCAGGCCAGCTTCTTCCACTGCTCCTTGGTCCAGTTCTGATGCTCATGTGCTCATTGTAGTTGCTGTTGGTGGTGGACAGGGGTCAGCATGGGCACTCTGATCGGTCTGTGGCTGCACAGCCCATACACAGCAAGCTGTGATGCACTGTATGTTCTGACACCTTTCTATCATAGCCAGCAGTAACTTTTTCAGCAATCTGTGCTACAATCGCTCTTCTGTGGGATCGGACCAGATGGGCTAGCCTTCTCTCCCCATACGCATAAATGAGCCTTGGGCGCCCATGACTCTGTTGCCGGGTCACTGGTTGTCCTTTCTTGGAACACCCCACAAGACCTGCTGTTTTGGAGATGCTCTGACTGATGCTCAGTCATCTAGCCATTACTATTTGGCCCTTGTCAAAAGTGCTCATATCCTTAAGCCTGCCCATTTTTCCTGCTTCCAACACATGAACTTTAAGAACCAATTGTTCACTTGCTGATTAATATACATCACACCCCTTGACAGATGCCACTGTAATGAGATAATCAATGTTATTCACTTCACCTGTCAGTGGTTTTAATGTTATGGCTGATGGGTGTATATTTACAATCAGGGACAATTTTCAACTTACCAGCATGTTTATGAAGGTGAGAGGAAACTGGAGAACCCAGAGAAACCTATGAGGACATGAGGAGGGCATGCAAAACTCAGCACAGACATTAATCTGAGTTAAGGATCGAATTGGGGACTCTGGACCTGTGAGGGAGCTGTGAGGGATCTTGAAGCTGTGCCACTGTGCTGCACTGGCATGGGAAGTTGTGGAAATTTTGCAGGTTAAATATTAGAGCGTTACAAGTTATCAAATGTTAAAATGTGTTGCTCTTTCTGGTTCTAATTGGTTTAAGGAATTTCTCGAGAGGGAAGAAACAGATTGAAATGTAAAAAGTTGATTAAAGTGTATAAAATGGTCTGATATGATCTTTGATGACCTTTTCAAAATCAGAAATCCCAATGTATGCTGCAAAATTCTGAAAAGCAACAAAATTTCCCAAAAAGCAGAAACATGCAATTATATGTATATTATGAATCTGAACAATATACCTACAATTTATATGTGCCACTCAATATTGATAAAGCGCTGCACGTGTGTTTTGCATGAGTAGGAATCAAGAAATTATGACAAGCATACGTATCTAAGCCATGAAAATGATAATCACATATTTATTATTGCTGGGGATAAAGGAAATACAACATAACCCATGAAACAAACTACAAGAGTTGGATGGCATCATGACACAATGAGCCAAGGGACAGAAGTAGTAAAATGTAGGGTAGCAGAAAGAAAAAAAATGCTTCTAGTATTCATCCTCCGACACAACCTAAAATTTTATGTGCAATAAATTCTATGTTGAATCAAATAAACTAACATATTTCTTTCTAAAGCTACTTTTTGTAATGTCTATTTAATGTTTTTTCTTATCTAACACAGTAATAACTGTAAGTGATCTTTTTGGGGAAATTTCTCAGTCAAAACTGATGTGTGATTAATTGTGATTAATTCAAGGAATTAACAGCACATCATGTACTTAATTCAATTAGAAGTTTTTAATCGATTGACAGACCTAATAAATACATATAAAATGGGACCATAATGCTTCTGTGAATGTCAGATAACAATACAGATTCTTTTATAGCAAAAGAAAAATGTGAACTATTTGCTTCCCCAAAATTCCTGCATCACATTATGTCATGTACAAAGTAGTCCTGCGAGCCAGAATGCTCGCACCTGGTACGTTTCTTCAATATACATTGCCAAGAAATGCCTACTTTTACAGGACTGCCTATATGACATAGCAGATGGCCAACTACAGACATTTTCAGACATTGCCCATTGTCAAACATGCAAGAATGTGTCTTTACTCACCACTAAGTGTACTAAGAATCGACTTTTTTAACTCCAGTGATTATAAAGTATAGTGCTCCTAAATAACTCATTGTGTATAGTGATCTTCCAGCTAGAAAGTGCACAGAGGTCTGTAAATACAGAAGTATGGAAAGAAAATCACATTGCAAACTTTCTGAAGGTTGTGGCCAGAAAAGTGCACAAAAAATATCAGCTGCTCTGCATCCCGTGGGTGGATACTGTGAGGCTGAGACTATGTCCATCATGAAGCATGAATATTTCAGAGCGGTTGTGCTAGACCCAATGCCTGAATTAAAGATGTGCTCAGCTGAAGCACCGTAGCCGAATCTGATAGCCATAAACAGTAAAGTGTCACTGAACTGTTTGAACTGGTGTACACAGTTTGACTCCTCAGGCCAGTGTAATGGGGATTCATTGATCGCTTGGGCTCTCACTGATTGAGTTAGATAATTAAAAAGCCCCTTGTATCTGTTCCATTAAGGGTTGTTTGTATTGGTCCTCTTTGTGTGTGTGTGTCCTGTTCCTCTTGGGAAGTGGGCATGCTTTGAGAGTCTTTTAAGCTTTTGTCTTTTAATGTTGTGATAGACTTTTATTTTTTTAAATCCCTGTTTCATGATAAAATGTATTCTTTTTGCCCCAAGAATTTAGCCAAGTTCTGCTTTTATTAGTTGATGATTTATGGATTAAAGACAGAACAAAGTGTCAAAGTTTGTACATGTGACAGAACCCCCCCTTTTAAACTACAGTGCCTTCCACTAATATTGGCACCCTTGGTAAATATGAGCAAAGAAAGCTGTGAAAACTTGTTTTTATTGTTTAACCTTTTGATCTTTTGTTAAAAAAAATTAACAAAAATACTCTGCTCTCATGGATATCAAACAATTGCAAACAAAACAAGCTTATATAAAAATATTTGTTAAATATAGGTGTGCAACAATTATTGGCACCCGTTTACTCTATACTTTGTGTTACCTCCCTTTACCAAGATAACAGCTCTGAGTCTTCTCCTGTAATGCCTGATGAGGTTGGAGAATACATGGCAACAGATCTGAGACCATTCCTCCATACAAAATCTCTCCAGATCCTTCAAATTTCAAGGTCTCTCTTCTTCAGTTCACCCCACAGGTTTTCTATGGGTTTCAAGTCAGGAGACTGGGATGGTCATGGCAGGACCTTGATTTTGTGGTCAGTAAACCATTTTTGTGTTGATTTTGATGTATGTTTTGGATAATTGTCCTGCTTGAAAATCCAACCACGGCCCATTTGAAGCTTTCTGGCAGAGGCAGTCAGGTTTTCATTTAATATCTGTTGATATTTGAGTCCATGATACCATGTGTCCTAACAAAATTTCCAGGTCCTCTGGCAGAAAAACAGCCCCAGAATATTAAAGAGCCACCACCAAATTTAACTGTGGACATGAGGTACTTTTCCATATGGATACCTCTCTGTGTGTGCCCAAAACACCTCTGGTGTTTATTGCCAAAAAGCTCTATTTTGGTTTCATCTGACCATAGAACCCAATCCCATTTGAAGTTCCAGTAGTGTCTGGCAAACTGAAGACACTTGAGTTTGTTTTTGGATGAGAGGAGAGGCTTTTTTCTTGAAACCCTTCCAAACAACTTGTGGTGTTGTAGGTGACTTTGGATTGTAATTTTGGAGACTTTCTTTCTCCAGCTGTGATCCATGGAGACTTTTTGACCACTCGCACCATCCTCTTCCCAGTGCGTTGAGACAATATAAACACACGTTGAGTGTGTTCCAGGTTGAGTCATAACATTTATAGTTGGATGGAACTTAATTATTGGCCTAATGTTGGAAATAGGCATTTTCAATACTTTTGCTATTTTCTTAAAGCTCAACAACCTTTTGCTGCACATCACAGCTATATTTCTTGGTCTTACGCAATGTTATGAATGACTCAGAAAATTTGGCTCATGTGTTGCCTCATATTTATACCCCTGTGAAACAGGAGGTCATGGTTTAACAATTTCCTTTCCTAATCACCCAGGTGTAATAATAGTAATAATAATAATAATAATAACAATAATAATAATAATAATAATAATAATAATAATAATAATAATAATAATAATTATATATATATATATATATATATATATATATATATATATATATATATATATATATATCAATGGGAATATACTTCAAATATATTTTTTCTCATATGAATTCATAGGGGTGCCAATAATTGTCCTATATTTAACAAAGATTTTTTGATAAACCTGTGTTGTGTTTGCAATAGTGTAATATCCATGAGAGCAGAGTATTTTTGTGAATTTTTTAACAAAAGATCAAAAAGTTAAACAATAAAGAATTTTTCACAGCCTCCTTTGCTCATATTTACCAAGGGTGACAGTATTAATGGAGGGTACTATATAGTAATAAATGTTCAAATGACCATTCATTGTATAAGAAAACTGCAAAATTGAGGGTGCAGTGGATGTACACAGTATGTGTAATGTTTTGTGTTTTGAAAAAAGCAATGGAAAGAATATTTTTGACCAAAATATGAGATTCATACTGTTGGATTTTTAAAAATGATTTCTTTGTTTTATTTATTTTTTGTTAAACTATGTTCATGAATTTTAATTATAATTTTAATTAGCTTTTATTTTTTTTAAAATATGAATTTTGGCATGGTTCTGTAAAATACTTATTCACAAATTCCTCATCTCACATTCACCGATTAAGCTGTGAGGTCTTTTCATTCTCTCAGTGAGTGTTGTTTAGGCTCATTTTGGTCTGAGTTGGAGATGGCCAGCATTTCAGTGCATGCTATGGTTGTCTGTAAGTATTCCAGGCAGTAAGTGAATTTTTTTTCTTCACGGACATACAAGCATACAGTATTATAAAATAACGCAGATCAGGTAATTACATGAGGAATGCCAATGTAAATGCAAACCCCACATGCTACACAGATCAGGTAATGACACTGAGGAAATTACATGGGGTTGCAGATTAGGTTAAAGGGTTACAGATTGGGTAATGATGCAGGTTTTGAGCTATTTCGGATGAAAATTTGTTTATTGATGTATAAATATGGACATCCTTTAGCCTTTAAAAGAGAATGTAAAAGCTTCAGTCACTGCCTCTACACTAAACACATCTTCACCATTGGTATTCTCTGCTAGATGACTATTTGCCTCACCCATGCATATGCTATATTTCTGTCCTCTGCTTGCACCGTTAGCATTAGCTGCTCTCCCCTTTGTCCTGGGTCTGAAAATAGCCGAGCACCTCTCATTAACAGATTAGGTGTTGCAATGGAGCTCTGTGCGGTTGGAGCTCCGTGGGCTAGTATTGTTCCTCTAGGACAGCAATTAGAGCTGATTGACGGGTTTCCACTTGGGCCAGACTGAATTGAGATGAAGGACACAACACTCTTCCTCACAGGCTTGTGAAGATAACTTCTTGTAGCACTAGTGCCTCACCAATCCAATCAGTCCAATTTGTATGACATTTGAGGAGGCATTTCATTTGTCAGTGAAATGAATTATGGTACGAGTCTCACAGAAGCAAGAGCACACATGTTAACATATACACACACACATTCAAACACACACACACACACACACACACACACACACACACACACACACACACACACACACACACACACACACACACACATGCACTGTCTCTGCAATTTGCTGAGCACAAGCTCTCCATAAATAATAGATGAACTCTGTGGCCTGGTCGGTGATAGTAGGATGATGGACATGATAACCTGATGTCAGCTCTTCACCATGTTACTCAACTAGCGCTTGTTGTTTACATTGTTTACACTGCCGGAGAGCAGCAAATTAAACCCGCTGTTGCCAGACACTGATAAACCTGCATCCTTCACCTCTCTTTTCAGGCAGGATAACAAGGCCTTTATTCTTTTGCCTGGCTTCTACTCACTGCCAGAGTTATCATCGCTACAGCTCAGAGTATGCACAACTCAAAATGCTTGTATACAAGTCTCAGAGAGTGGGTATTAGAGAGATCAACAATCAGACGTCAACCCCTTCGAACACCACACTTCCCCAACGGGAATGAAAGGGAATTAGGATTCTCTGAGCAGCACAGTGGTGGTACTACGTGTTTGGACCAGTGTTTAATTAACATCTTGGCCTCTCTTTCCCACCTGAGAAATGAAGAGACAAGACAGAGGGACCTTTTGGGGTGTAATTACACCTCAACATTCCTCTTTTGATCAGGGATGCCTGGCTTTCTCTGACTCACCATTCCCTGGATGTTAATCAAATAACAGTGTCATGTAAATGGATGTGATTTGATTCCACCCTCCAAATCCTCCCAGTTTAAAAGAAACCATCCAGCGTTTGCCTTAACTCCCTGCTGAAATGTTTGATGTTCAATCAGAATATTTCTTTTTTTTATTTTATTTTATATATATATTTTTTTACCCCTTTACTTGCCCTTTTGGTAGCTATCAAAGCCTAAAAAACTATCTCTTAATTTTGAAACGCCTCTGTATCAGTGGGAAAGCGTGGAAATGTTTCTTATTAATTCCAGAACCTCAAATGAAGCAGTATTTTGACAGGGCTGCCTCTGATCAGTGCATACTCAGAGGATGGAGAACCAACAGAAAACTCAGATATTGACCCTTTGAAAGAAAGTGGTCTGTAGCAACTACTTGGTCTGTAGCACTCTGTGTACTAGCTCAGATACTCATCGCTGCACTTAAACAGCTTAAATTATGGCTGCCTCAAAATGTTTAATGTTTACTTGTGGTCCAATAATTCGCTTTTCTCTTCACTAAAATGGAAGTAGCTCGAAGACAAAGTCACTGACACAGTTTTAAAAATGAAATGTCAGAAACTGACTGTGTAGTCTTGATATGTATGGATTGTTTTCTTAAAGATATACAACTTTATCGTTAGGATATTGAGAGATTGAGCGCTTGAATCCCAATGATGCCCTAGCCATCCATAACCCAGAGCCAAGGGAGTGACACTGGCCATTGTCTGGGTGGCAGGGACGACATACTCTCTCCTCCCTGTCAATCACAAAATCCAAAATCCCTGTCAATCAGAGACAAAAGCCAACCATGTCCATCTGTGAGCTCATATATGTAGAAGAGGGCAGATAGAGCTTTCCTTTGAATATGTTATGCTGCCTTTTGACACAGCATGAGAAGAGCTTCAAAAGGATACAATGACCTCATGTGTCTCAGAGGAAGCATGTGTAAAAACTAAATTATTAAAAACTAAAGTATTAAAACTAAAATACCTAAATTACATATATTAAGGTTGGGTAGACGTGTATGTTTTCAGCTTAAACCCAATTTGAGATCTTTCCTGTTCTGCTATGCTCATATCATTGTAATGGAGTGTAATTCCAGAATATTAGGTATTTATTGTTACCATTAATATTACAACCATACTAAAATAACAATAATGAATCAGTCAATGGGCCTTTTTCTCACTTCTGTGTTTTTTGTAGCCTTTGCAGGGTAATTTTACTAAAACAACAACAATGATTTGGAAGAAAGCCAAATGGAATCAAACACCATTTACTGTATGAATTGAAGTGACATCAAAGAAACAGCTTGAAATATTAGCACAAGTACAGTGTAAAGGGCAAATAAATGTCTTGGTTACACTTTTAACCCTTTTCCCTGAGAAGGGAATGAGACATTGCCTGAGCTTCATGCTGGGGGAACGCCTCCATGTGTGACAGGTATCTGAAGTCTGTGTAAAATCATGCTGATTTATGGCTTGCTGTAAATAAGATGGCACCTGCAAACCACGTCATCAGCTTCTCTTTGACTGAAGCGAAAACACAATTACAAGCATAGAGGAGGCGACCTCCCTAGTGTAATGAGTCCTTATGCCACTGCTTTGACAGAGCATCACCTCTACTGTCAATGCCAAGCAGACCAGCAACAGTTCCGACTTATGCCCCTGGCCGGAGCAGTGAATATAAGTACAAAGAGCCCTTACTGGACACAGTAGGTCCAATCTTTCTTGTTCTGGTGTAAGGAACGGGAGGGAAGAAAGCCTGCAACACTGCTGGCTGGGCAGAAGATGTAGGCACTTAAGAAAATAATCTGGCCTAGGATATAGGGATGCCTTGGCTAATCCAGGGGCAAAGTCAAGGCAGGAAGAGGCAACAGAAATGTCAGGGCCAGCAAAAAGAGCTACCTTTAGGGTCAGAAGTCTCTCTGAATCTTAGAGGATGTTAGAGGATGTTGCCCCACAGAGGCTCCATCAATAGGAGTGTGGCTGGCCAAAATGGTGGCCACATAGACCCATAGAAACGTTCCTGTAAGAACTCCAGGATTATAGCAATTGCACAGTTTACTGGGTCTAACTGATGTTCCTCACAGCATGATACAAAAAGTTACCACTTGAACGCATACAATTTGTCATGGATGGTGCTCTAGTGTTAACATGGTTTCTACAACCTTGGTTGAGAGACCGGAATATATGAGCTGGTGCCCCTCAGGGGCCAGACTCACAGTTTCCATAGTTCTGTCCGAGGGTGATAAATCAACCCTCTGGCTTGAGACAATAGATCCCTGTGAACGGCAATCTCCCAGGGAGTGCCGTCTAGCAGAGATATTATCTCCGAGAACCATATTCGAGCTGGCCAATAGGGTGCTACTAGCAGCAGACATAGCATGGTCTTAGGGAACTCTCGCTGGAGCCTGTGGGAGCAGAGTGATCGGTGGAAAGGCATACAGAGAGGACCTCAGCCACGTATGTACCATGGCATCCAGCCCTAACCTTTTTTCTTTTGGTGCAGGAGGAGTGAGGGTACAGGAGGAGTGAGGGCACCACAGTTAGCACTGTGTTGTCTCCTCGGAGGCAAACACCTCCATTTTCACTCGGCTGAATCTCTGCCATATGGCCTCCACCACTTGTAGATGGAGCGTCCAATCCCTTGGCTTCAGCCCCTGCCTCAACAGGATGTCTGCCCCCACATTCCGATTGCCTGGAATGTACATTGCACTCACTAACAAGACTTCCCCTCCACCACAGAAGAATTTGTTGAGCCTGCCTGAACATTGGGCTTGAACGTAACCCTCCCTGGTGGTTGATAAATGATACCACTGCTGAATTGTATGTCACACATGGTGACCTCTCAACTGAGTAGAAGAATATCAGTGCTAGGAATACAGCCCACATTTCTAGGTGATTTATATGCCACACTAGATGAGGGCCGCTCCAGAGACTGTGAGCTGGACAGCCATCTAAGACCACACCCCAGCCCATGAAAGAGGTGTCTGACTACCGTCATACTATGCCCCTAGAGTGTGACCCAATGCAAAAAACCATGGACACCTCCGAGTTCTCAGAGCACATAGGCATTGATGCATGACATTGATTACTTTCAGGGGTTTTGTCCTCGGATGAGACCCCAGCTTTCAGCCGTGACTAAATGGTTTTATGTGCAGTGGGCACCACAGTATGACTGCTGCTACCATAAGCCCCAACAATCTCCTGAAGGACTGGAGGGGATGCCCAGACCTAACATTATCTTGCTCAATGTTGACAGGATTGACCCTATGCATGTTGGGGACAGACACGCCCTCATCATATTTGAACCCCATATAACACCTAGAAAAGTCATCCTCTGACTGGAGAAGCAACTTTCCCTGAGGTTCAAACTGAGCCCCAAGCTCCTTACATGGGTGAGAACAACATCTCGATGTTGAGGGGCCAACCTCCTGGACAGTGCTAGAATTAACCAGTCATGCAGGTAGCTTAATACACAGATGCCCTGGAGTTGCAAAGGAGCCAGCATGCCCTTCGTGAAGGTGCGAGGGCATAAAGCTAGACAAACCGATATTGATATGTGCTGATTCCAAACGCAAACCTCGGGAAGTTTCTGTGACTAGGCAATAGAATATGCATCTTTTTTAGATCTATCATCACAAACCAATCCTTGAACTGAATCTGTGGAATGATAATTTTGAGCATCAACATCCTGAACCTGTATGTCGAAAGAGTACGGTTCAGATGACACAGATCTAAAATTGGCCGCATACTCCTTGTCTTTTCTGTTGACCAGGAAATAATGGCTACAAAAACCTCCCTCCCTCAAAAAAGAAAGAGATACATGTTCTATGAACTATGAACTGGACACGGTAACCCTTTTCTATGGAGGACAGAACTCATGGAAACACATTTGGCAGCATTTTCCATGCTGCCAGATGGTCTTTATTGATGTTAACTTTCCACATTTTCCTGGAGGGAAAGCATCAGATTTTCATTGCTATGACTGCTTGCTGACCAGAAAAAATGGAAAACTTGGAATACTGCTAACTGACCTAACAACCTCTCATACTACCCCTGATACTGCCCTCCTGCCTCCCTCACAATTTAGTAGGTCTGCCTGGTAGGCCTGCAACACTGCTGTTGTACCCACAAGCAAGACCCTCTGACGCATAAGCTTTGCTGACCAATGCCGAGGTGGTCTTACACAGCTTGGATGGCAAAGCTGGCCGACTTGATTTTGCTGTCATCAATGGAGAGAAATAGCTTGCAAGTGCCTTTTCCACTTTTTGGCATAGCAAAATAACTGTACTGTTTATTCCCAATGATGCGGGGTTATAAATACGACTTTCACCAGAAACGTGATACTTCCTGGTGCACTTCCGATAAAAAGGGGATTTTTCTGCGGTGTGAGGGAGCGCTCTCCATCTCACTGGCTCCCCCCTCTGGCTCCTGGGAGTCAGAGAGGGTGGGTTGACTCTCCATAGGGAGAAGTCACTTTGCAGGCTCCCAAACCCAGAAACGGAGAGTCAGATCTGAGGACGGAGCAAGTGAGGATAGAGCAGTGCTTATCTCTGGTTCCTCCTCCAGACCCCCAGGATCTGAGATGGCTGGTTACCTCGACATCAGTTGGCCTAGAGTCCTGAGGTTCCAAAACCCATCTGGCTTCGGCTGAGCAGTGAGAGATCCGAGGGCGGAGCCACATTGTGAAGCACTCCACTCCCATACACTTCACACAGAAAATGTGTCCAGCCCCCTCAGTAATATATCTTTTTTTTTTTTAGAGCAGGGAGTAACACACTAATGACTCATTCTGCTTCAACAAGAGAGCAAACCCCAAAACATCATAGGTCAATTTAGCAGATTATAAATGCTTTGATCTACAAATCAACTTCTTGATACTTTTTTCCTGCCTGTATACTGTACATGCCAGTATTCACATACTGAGAACATTATTTCCTCAAATATAAAAATTGATCTCGCTATAAAAGTCACTTCCAGCATATAATAACTAGGCCCAGGGCCCTAACTATCTCAATATTCATCTCTCTCTTTCTGTCTCTCTCTGTAGTTCACTCTGTTCAGGTGGCTGTTTAACCAGGGCTTTCGTCTAAACCTATGTAAAACTGAAGTTGCTTCCTCTGCTCCATGTGTGACCTGTCGTTTTCTACAGTATTTTATTCTAATCAGTTTCTCACCAGGGGAAAGAGCTCACAAAACAGCACTAATGTAAATGTCACTAAGAAGTGCAAGCTGCTGGCTTATGAGGTAATAAAATTAGCACAAAAGGAAATGAGTCAGGGTTATGTGTTTAAACAATTTGGGGAATTTCATTTCATTTGAACTTGTGTACCTTTTATAATGATTTTCCTCGTCAATTTCAGGAACGTGCAAAACATAATATGACTTACACGCAAACTGTGTGTTAGAGCGCTTTCATATAACTATCAATCTTGGGTTCCCATTTATGCATCCCTTCATCCTCATGGGATTTTCTGTTGCATGTCAGTGTCACCAGTACTATGCACCAGTTGGATTTGTGGTTAACGTACAGTTCTCTTTAACGAGCGACAAAATCTGTATTACATTTTTGTGGTGAGTGTGAATGTTGGCTCCTGTTAAAGCTTCAGTCTGAGTCAATGAGCTTTACTTGGCAGTGGGTGGCACTTCCTACAACATCAGCCTGACAGTCAGTGTCTTTAGAAAGTAACAAGACCATTTTCTTTCACTGCTCCTTTGTAATTACTTTAAAATTTTCAAGTGACTTGGAATCTGTATATTTTAATGATCTTTTTGCCAGTTTACTCATTATTTCTTTTCTAGCAAAATGAACATTAAAAGGATAGAATAGATTTGGGTAGCCTTCATTTTTTCAGCTGTAGGAAGTTCTGTTGTACTCATCTTTGTGCTCTTACATTTCACAGTTCCTTAGTGTTCCTTTTCCACCCTAACTCTTACACACTTTTGAAACATAGTTAATGCAATCACAATGTCACAATATGATAACTGACAGCCATAGAATAACATTTTAGCTTGAGGTTACTGTAATATAGCATAAATACTTCGAAACACTCTTGATGGAAAACACTATCTGCCCTCTTCCACCTAGATAGCACATAGAGGCCCAAGATTGGCTAGTATCTCTGTGATTCACCTCCCATCCAGAGAGCAGAGCCGACTTTGCTCCCTAGGCTCCTGGACAATAGAGCGAATGCTTTTCTGTCATGCCACTTGAGAGCCAGTACTGGCTATTTCTAAGAAGACATGAACCCTCACATGTACAATTTTGCTTCTAGTATCAACACCAATAATTGACCTCTGAATGCAAAAGGCGAATATATGGGACGGTGTAAAGAAATTTCACATATACGGTTGGAGAAGCAGACAAGGCATCAGAGGTCCTCAAAATTAACACTTGATTCTTTCCTGTCTGAGTTTTCACACATCAAGATGAAATGATTATCTGATGTTTAAAATCAACCGCATGAAAGATGCTATGTATTTTTCTGAAATATGTTTCTTTTTTTACAGAAATACGTTTATAAGATTTTAAAGTCTGGTTACTCATGAAAATGAAAAAAATTGCACATAAAGATTCCTTTCCAACTCCAGTGAAAAATAACACTGTTTGTCTAAAAGCAACTACTATTTATTGATTCAATTAGCATCTTATTTAACATGTAATAAAGAAATGATAAAAATAATGACCATTTACGATGAAATACGAGTCCTCCACACTGGTCTCTCTAGTTTCATCACCTGAGGTATGTCAGTATATCAGTCATGGCATTTAACCAGGAGCCTCATCTTTGTCTGTTCATCCAACAGATCACTGCTCATTCTTACATCACTGAGGAAATATTTGCTAATTAATTTAGTGAGGTTTTTTTTTTATGTTTGCTAATTACAATTGACATTTTATTGACATTTGTTGCAGATAATTTGACATTTGGTATTTATTCCTGTTCTTGGCTGAAACATGCAGAGGTGGGTAGAGTAGCCAAAAATTTTACTCAAGTACAAGTAAAACTACTTATAAAAATAATTACTCAAGTAACAGGAAAAGTAAGAGTAATAAAGTCTACAATGAGAAGACTATTCAAGTAGCAAGTTACTAGTTACTTTGGATCTAATTAAAATGAAGATAATGAAACTCAGACTACATGGAGAACAGTAAGTCACACCTTTCCTTGAAAGTCTGTCTGTTCTGTTTATATGAGATAAAACCTGGGTTCAAGATGAAGCAGCATATCCCAGTACTGTTATGGGTACAATAACACACAACCTGTCATTTTCAACACAAAATCACACACACACACACACACACACACACACACACACACACACACACACACACACCAAAAAAAAATGTTTATAACACAAACTTGACAGCATCTACATTTAAACAAGTCAACAGAGAACAAACAAACAGATTATGGAACAGAACAAAAGAGAAAGTGTGTATGAGAGAGTGTTTCTGTGTCGACATGCTTCTGTCGACATGCTCACTTTCTTCACCCTCTCCAGGACTGAGCTGCCATAAAAGTGAGCGGTTGTCGCCTTCATTTTACTGCAGCGTATCACGAGACTTGTGATTACTGATATAAACAAATGATTAAAACTACATATATTCATTAACATTTAACAGTAACAGAGGAACGCCACCAAATGTACATTTCTGTGATTCAGTAAACTTGCATAATAGTATGGCCAGTTAAACCAAATCTTAAAAGTACATTTTTTTTTACATACATTTCCATTTTTTTTTTTTTTACATATGCGATATGTACATGGGCTGTTTGTATAGTGGGACTGTACATTGTTGCTTGCTGCATATACTGCTCATATATATGTGTGTGTGTGTATGTGTACATATACGTGTGTACATACACGTCCATGTGTGTATATATATATATATATATATATATATATATATATATATATATATATGTATATATATATATATATATATATTTATATATATATATATATGTATATATATATATATATATATATATATATATATATATATATATATAGTTTGCACTTATATCTATACATATTTATACATCTTGTATATACTCTTTATATATCCCTGTATAGTTCTCCTTACTATGTCGTTTATCTCTTTTTTCTTTTTTTTTTTTGCTGCTGCTGTGACACCCTAATTTCTCAATCTGGAGATTAATAAAGTATTATCTTATCTTACCTTATCTTTAACCTCTTTCTTAAACAATGCATTTCTGCTCACAGAAATGTCACTTACATGATGTTGTTTTGTTTTTCACACAATTCTGTGCAACTTGTAGAGAATACTGTGCATGAAAATACCAGGAGATCAGCAGTTTCTGAAATATTCAAACCAACCACAAACAACCATACCATGGTCAATGTCACATTTTCTTATGTCAGAATAAGAATTAACATCAACATTCATCAAGAAGGTAAATATAAGTTTTGTACATGCCTCCAAAAGCATAAAGCACACTGACAGCCTTGCTCTCAGCCTTGCTGTCAGTGAGTGTCACCCATGCGGCTCTGCTCACACTGCCTTCTTCGCTGTTTGAATCTCTACTGTCCTGCTGTTCTGAGTGGACACCCTGCCATATTTCCACAGGGACACAATCATCACTGATATCACTAGGACTTGAGTCTGCAGCTAAAAGGACATATTTGCTTTTCTATTAAGTACTGCTCCATGGACCTTTTGTGTCTTGGCCTCAGTGGGGGCTAAATTGTGCTCTTTGAACCAGAAATGCAATGTGGCATTGTCTGTTTTAATCTTTTGACTCCATTATGACATGCCATACAAATCCAAAAGGGTTATGGAAGAGAGGAGCATGGTGCTTAGATGGCAAGCTAGTGGAGGCTCTTAGGACTGAGCTGTTTGTGCTTAGAGGAGATAATATAGGGGAAGTAAACAGAAAGGCTAATCAAACTTCAAGACGCTCAATCAGAATGTTTAGTGCTTAGTTTTGATTATCCTTGATTAGAACTGTGCAATCAAAAGGACAACAAAATGACAAAGTCAACCCACAATAGTTTCCTTGCCACTTGCCAGTGCACAGAGATTTGGCGTCAAACCTCAGTCTGTGTGATTGAAATGATAATGACGGCTCAGAAGCCTGGAAGATAGCAGCGGGTCCTTCTCATCATAGAGAGGCACAGATATACTTTCTGGTCATTGTCTATTTTCAAGCCTTTGCAACACATGTCAAAATAACCTAAGCTCTCAGAACAACAAAGCCCTTTTGTTGATCTTTGTGTAATTTACTGCAGCAGAGGTGGATGACTTTTGGCAGGAGTGTGTTATTGCTCTTGCACAAGTCAGTCAAATTGCTAGATGAGCAGCCAAATGTCTGTCTTTGTGGCCCTCTTGCTCCAGCAGCTTGCTCTCATTGTATGAACGCACATCATCAATTTCAGGTAACAAAATTGTGGGAATTGTGTTTTGTGGGAGAACTCGGCAGAAGACGAGTGGCATTGTCATTGTGTCAGAAGCCATAAAAAGCTAATCAGACTCTCAGTGGCTGTGGCTCTGGCTCCTTTGACAGACTCATCAAATTCTGAATCACTGTATCTTCCTCTGCAGTATCACCATGCATGGATTCTACATGACAAGTACCTCATAAATGTACAAGTAAGTATGCACTCATCTCACCCCTCATCATCTAATAAGCACTCTTTCTCGGATCATCTGAATATCACCGCTGAAAAATCTGCTCTTATTACCAAAGAGTGCCAGTCCAAGATGTAATTCAATAAAAAAGAGAACGGCAGTTTGCACGCTGCTGGCTTTATGTGGCTAATGGAATCACTGGAGTGGCAGACTCCCCTATCCTTTCTGATGGAAGTATAACAGAATGAAAGGCTCTGTTTGTTTCATCACAGTCACCTCTTTCAGATGCAGGCCAAAATGCTTGGTTAATGACCCATGAGAAATAAGCAAATGTTTAAGTAAATGCACTCACAAGGGGGGAAAAGGCTTTTACCAAGGCAGCATATCAATATTTTAAACGGTTCCCATTGCCGTCTTCTCCTAACTCGATTAGTTGTGTGATGTGTCCTGACAGCGCTGTTGTTAGCGATAGCCCATTAGCTGTGCCTGTCGTCCTGTTTTCCATTGGCACGCTGCAAAACACCCTTATATTTCATAATTTGTTTTGCTATCAGAGCTGATTTGTAAATGCGCAAATTCTAATTAGCAGCAGCTACTGTTTCTAATTAATTAAATATTAAACGGATCCTGCGGTGGACGTTTTTCTCCCCGTTCCCCAGATGGAAGTTATGTGCTATGCAAATTAACCCCCCCATGCCTTTAAGGTTGTCAGCACTTTTAAAAGCACGGCACTCTTTGACCAAAAAAATGCTTTCTTCCCCTGGTCATTTGTTTTGCATCTGCAGTCTTGTTTGAATTAATATTTATTTATCTCAGCTTCCTGTTTCTTTTTTTTCCCTTCATTTCAATAAAACCTTCACAGCCCATGGAACCGATGCTTTGTTTAGCTTCATTAGAGTCGTCTTAATCTCAGGCCTGGCTGGATGGTTCAGAGGTGCTATCATTTGTTTTCTTAGTCACTTTAGTTGCTTTAGCACTACAAATTGTTTTATTTTTCTTTTTTTGTCCACCAAAGGGAGGAGAAACCTCAATGAGTAAAGAAAAATGATAAATGAAGTGAGAATCTTTACACGTACAAACTAGTATTATAGTAACACAGCCTTTAAAAGTGTACGCATTGTAGGTTGCATTTGAGTTGAGAGTTGCACACAGCAGGATTTAATACAGAAATTGCTCATATTGGTATTCAGACCTCAGACATAATTGCAGACTTAAGCACTGTTCAGAAATTATTTGAGAGTTATACACACTGGATGGAGTTTTGGAAAAAACAAAACAACAACAACAAAAAACCAGAGGCATGTCTCAGTTATGCGTAATTCTGAACTTACATTTAAGTGCATTTTTCTTGCACAATATCAGCTTGAGTAAGGAGCACTACTAAGTCTAATGCCACTGGCTGACAGTCTGATGGAACCACAATAAGTCACATTGAATTTCATATTGTCATTCATTGTAATTCATTGGCAATGCTGTCAAAAATATGGAACATATACAATATATAAATATTACATTATTAATTCATTAATGGTATTGTCCTTTTAAAGTCAACAGAATTTTTTTTCCCTACAGAGGTGATTGGAAGAGCACCATAATAGGAAATATTACTAATCCTGAAAACAGGATTAACTTAAAGTGAGCTGTAAGTATAGCAGATGAGTGCTTGGTCAGTTTATCCTTTAATCCATCTGCATATTATCTTTACAGGAGAGTACATCGAATGAACAAAGACTTGCTGTTAATGGAACAAAATAATTTAAAAATGATAATAAAATACAGAATTGTGAAGAATTGATTGTGACATACAGTATGATTTCATGACCTCAGTTTAGTATTTCATGACATCAAGTTTTGGGCACAACTATAGGTGCAAGATATAAAAATATATAATGCAAAATAATAGATCGTGCTGAATCAAGTGCTATTTTATAAGCTGACGAATAATGAGTGTAAAAGTCGTTAAATTAAATCAAATATGCAGTGACTAATGTGATAATGGAATATCCGTCCATCATTGTGTTAATCTTTTTATTTTTAAATTGTCTCTTGTTTTTGTGTAACATTTTATTACATTTGACAGCAAAGACAATTCCCCTGTATGAATAGTGACTTTTAGACTCAAGTTGCTGAACCTGAATCCAAAAAGAGCAATTGCACATACGCAATGAATAATCAGCAGATATAGAAAAACATGCATCAAAAGAACCTTACATATGAATAATACTGTTGGATAGCAGCCACTTCTGTTCTTTCAGTCTCTAGACAGCAGTCACCAAGTCCAGTTCCAGCACCATAATCTTTCCTTGACAGTCACTTGCCTTTGACTGGCCGAGATTTGAAGAGCTTTCAGATATTTCATTTGTATTGAAATGCCAGACATTTATTGAACGCCCACTTATCCCAAGTGAACTTCAGTCTAATTAAGTTTCAAGAACCACATCCATCAAGCTATTGAGGCAGTTAATTTGCCATTGCCTCCTGGATCCGTGCTCCCTTCCCAAGTGGCTGGAATTCGCACGGGCGCCATCTCATCACCATCGTACGCATCTCTTCCCCTGCTGGGCTGCAGCTGGTATGGGCATTCAGAAAGAATGTTCACCCCACATGCTATTAAACATGCTTCCAGAAAAAAAAATCCTCCATTGTGAACGATTATGAAGGAAAGTCCTCTAGAGCTTGTCTTTGTCTGTATCTGTCTCAGGAAAGAGTGGGATATTTCATTAAATAGCAGTGATACTCCAAAGTCTTAAGAAAGGAGCTTGGACTCAAGGCATTCGGTCATTACCAATTAGGTAATTGGGTCAAAGGTAGTGTGGCGGAATTACAGTCATAGAGTGTGAAGCCTAAATTTCACTGCGTTCTTATAAAAAGCTCAAAGAAGCTTTTTAATGTGTAATATTTTAATGTTCTTCAACTCCTGTATGCGTTGTCTAGAAGCCTATGTCACATAAAAATCGTCAATGATTCAAATGTGATTTCACACCTATTAGTGTTTGTCTGAATCGGAGCGAAATCAATAGTTTATTTCCTATTTCGGTTAGTTTCACACTGCACATTTAAATGAATTAATAGTCACAATTAAATGAAAAATAGTCAAAAGGGCCGTGCAAGGCTAAAAAAAAAAACATACTTGTAAAAAACTTTGATTGGTTAGATATCCGGCAACAGAAAAAATATAAACAAAGCTTTGCCAATTTCATGTAGAAATCACGAAAATCACCCTAGCAATAAATAGATAATTATATAAATAACTAGTTTGAACTAGTTTTGTGGCCTAGTGGCTAGCACACTTGCCTCGCACCTCCGGGATTGGGGGTTCGATTCCTGTTTGCGGTGCTTGCATGTTCAGCCCGTGCTTCGAGAGTTTTCTCCCCCAGTCCACAGTCATGCGTTGTAGGCTGACTGGCATTTCCAAATTGTCCATAGTCTGTGAATCGGTTTGTGATTGTGCCCTCATCCAGGGTGCCCCAGCCTCATTCCCCGGGAAAGGTTCCTATAACCCTGTGCTTATCTAAATGCAAGATCTGTTTTTTCTTAATCATCTCATCCTTACAGTTATGTGCTTTTAACTTTCTGACTTTAGTTTTTCTTTGCACTGGCTGGAGCCATTTAAAATTGAAAAGACTCTGCTGTCATCATTACTGGAAGTAATGTGGGACCAATAAGCGGATGATCAATTGCTGCATTATTTCTGTCATTTTATAGTCAACATATTAAATTTAATTAACATTATATTATGCATTTTTTAAGAGAAGAAAAGTTTTGAAAGGTCTTTGGCTCCTGTATAAAAGGGGTTTTTTAAAGCAACTTTTATGCACCAATTGTGATTTGAAGCAGAAACTCTTTTGTTCATTACATTCCTGCTTTGTGTATTCATGGTTCCAGAAATCTCAGACAATTATAGCCATAGTGACTAATTTGTGTTGTTTTACATTGACAAGATGGAAATAACATTCCAGTTGCAAATAATCTTACACTTAAGGATTCAAGTGCCAATCGGCATCCAGGAACAGGACTGTTTAATAAAAACAAAATTTTATTTTGAGATAGTTGAGCCCTCAGTTATTTTAAAATATCTCCTATATTTTCATCTCACATTGCTCCTCTTGATTGCCATTTGTTTGAGTACCTGGTAAAAAAAAATGTAGAATGTAATTTATGTACTTTTGCAAAACAATACAAATAATCTTAATAATCCTCAGTGTTGGAAAGATACCAATGAGCTAATAAGGACCTTTGGGTATTTTAATTATAGTACACTGCATCTGTGTGGCAATTAAAAACATGGATATTAGCAGTAGGTAGCCTGAATAAAAAATTAGCTGTACCATCTAATTGGCAATCAATTTGGTATTCTCATCCTGTGTACGGATGAAAACGACTAATTTAATCTCTTTTTCTGCAATTTTCACAGAGGTATCAGTGAGAACACATCTACATAATAATCAGCACAATTACTACTCTTTGTCCTTATTAAGCAAGTGAGCCTGATTATTATGAAACTTTTCACAATAGAACTTTTACTCCTACAGCTCATAATGTGTGTTTGGAGTCACAGACCACAGTGTCATTGTTCCATTTTCTCAAGATGAGATGAATTATTTTTTAATTACTCAAGCATGTGAGACAGTGATAAAATCCAACAGGAACAGAAGCGCATTTGTATAAACCCCTTTTGTGTTAATCAAACAATAGAGATTCCTCTGATGATGAATCTTCTGAAACTCAGATAATTAGCTGGTGAAAAAAAAACAAAAAAACAAACAAAACAAAACTCATTTGTTTGTTTTCCCTCCCTGTCTTTGGAGTTATGTCAGCTCTGCAAATAATTCTCCCTGTGTTGGTTTTCTCATAGGTACTGCAGCTCTTCCAGACGTGCTAACAGGAGTTAGCTCGCACCATCAGAACATGCTCTCATTAGTGCAATTATGCTTGTGTGCTTCATCCCCCCCCCCCCCCCCCCATTTTTTCTTCATTCTCCCTTTTCTGCCAGCCTATGCAGCATTCTATTTTGCTGCATACAACCCCCCTCCCACACCCTCCACACTATTTGTCATGAAATCCCTCATTTGCTGGATCCCAAGGAAGGCAGATTATGCTTATTTTTCATTTGGACAGAGTGAGATGGAGCCAGGTGTTTGGCAGCAGCAGAGTGTTCAGGTGTAACCGGTTGGGCGATGGGACCTGACGAGCCAAGCCCGATGAAAGATGAGGCGTAGAAGATTTCAGGGAGCGGGACACCCCACTGCCCGCTCCCTCAAGAGCACCACCCGCCGATTAGGGAGAAAGAGAGGGGAAAAAACTTCCAATGGTACTCTGCATCATACCGTGATCACTTGCCGCTGCCTTAATTAGCTTGTTTCAGCCTTGATGAAAGTGCAAGGCATGCAGATGCCAATATGGCAACTTCTCATTGTGCTAAACTCATCAGGATTATTCTGGAACTTTCAGAGTGACATCATTGAAAAGTTTTCCCAATGTCTATATGGTTTTTTAGTAACCCAGGTTATTCTTAATTGGCTTGTAAAGCTTAAAGTGATCTTTACACACCTTGCCTTGTTTCACCATTTATCCTGAACTGATGAAGGCCATAGGCAAAACATCTTCAAGACTGTATAATAGCTTACTACTGCTACTGCTATTATTCCACAGGTTACTCTTGAACTATTGCTTGTATTCTCAGAACAGGTTTATTTACTGGGCACATGCTTTCACCGGAACTGACTAATCATAAGCCAGGCAGAATCCCCTCAAAGGTAAAAGTTGTTAAAGAAGCTGACATACAAGCGAGGAGGAACCGAGAGAGCTAAAACTAAACACTTACTCACAATCTAGCTGTGAAGATTGGAACAGTGTTATAATAGCAAAAAAAAAAAAAAAAAGCAAACTATACATGACAAAATATTACAAACTGAAGTTTACAGTAATAGTCCAACTTAATTTTTTTTTTTTTTGTATAGTGCATAGACATTGTCACAAGGCAGCTTTGCGGAAAACTGGGTGTAGATTTATAGCCCTAATGAGCAAGCCAGAGGCTGTAGCACACTTTTGTGTACTTTGGTGCACTTACACGCATAATTCATACACTTAAAGTCTGCTAAAATCAAGCTATTCTGTTCTTAATTTTCTTTAATTGTACCTTTATTACCTTTAATTGCCTTAAGTGTACTCCATCATGTTTAAATGTAACTATTTCACGTATACTTTGGTATAGTTTAAATATACAGTACAGTATTTGTATTTGAATCCATGATGCACACATAGAGTGAGGGAAAAAAGTATTTGATCCCCTGCTGATTTTGTACGTTTGCCCACTGACAAAGAAATGATCAGTCTATAATTTTAATGGTAGATTTATTTGAACAGTGAGAGACAGAATAACAACAAGAAAATCCAGAAAAACTCATGTCAAAAATGTTATAAATTGATTTGCATTTTAATCAGGGAAATAAGTATTTGACCCCCTCTCAATCAGAAAGATTTCTGGCTCCCAGGTGTCTTTTCTACAGGTAATGAGCTGAGATTAAGAGCACACTCTTAAAGGGAGTGCTCCTAATCTCAGCTTGTTACCTGTATAAAAGACACCTGTCCACAGAAGTAATCAATCAATCAGATTCCAAACTCTCCACCATGGCCAAGACCAAAGAGCTCTCCAAGGATGTCAGAGACAAGATTGTAGACCTACACAAGTCTGGAATGGGCTACAAGACCATGTGACCAATGGGCTACAAGATTGGTGCGATTATTCGCAAATGGAAGAAACACAAAAGAACTGTCAATCTCCCTCGGCCTGGGGCTCCATGCAAGATCTCACGTCGTGGAGTTGCAATGATCATGAGAACAGTGAGGAATCAGCCCAGAACTACACGGGAGGATCTTGTCAATGATCTCAAGGCAGCTGGGACCATAGTCACCAAGAAAACAAATGGTAACACACTACGCCGTGAAGGACTGAAATCCTGCAGCGCCCGCAAGGTCCCCCTGCTCAAGAAAGCACATATACATGCCTGTCTGAAGTTTGCCAATGAACATCTGAATGATTCAGAGGACAACTGGGTGAAAGTGTTGTGGTCAGATGAGACCAATATGGAGCTCTTTGGCATCAACTCAACTTGCCATGTTTGGAGGAGGAGGAATGCTGCCTATGACCCCAAGAACACCATCCCCACCGTCAAACATGGAGGTGGAAAAATTATGCTTTGGGGGTGTTTTTCTGCTAAGGGGACAGGACAACTTCACCGCATCAAAGGGACGATGGACGGGGCCATGTACCGTCAAATCTTGGGTGAGAACCTCCTTCCCTCAGCCAGGGCATTGAACATGGGTCGTGGATGGGTATTCCAGCATGACAATGACCCAAAACACACGGCCAAGGCAACAAAGGAGTGGCTCAAGAAGAAGCACATTAAAGTCTTGGAGTGGCCTAGCCAGTCTCCAGACCTAAATCCCATAGAAAATCTGTGGAGGGAGCTGAAGGTTCGAGTTGCCAAACGTCAGCCTCGAAACCTTAATGACTTGGAGAAGATCTGCAAAGAGGAGTGGAACAAAATCCCTCCTGAGATGTGTGCAAACCTGGTGGCCAACTACAAGAAACGTCTGACCTCTGTGATTGCCAACAAGGGTTTTGCCACCAAGTACTAAGTCATGTTTTGCAGAGGGCTCAAATACTTATTTCCCTGATTAAAATGCAAATCAATTTATAACATTTTTGACGTGTTTTTCTGGATTTTTTTGTTGTTATTCTGTCTCTCACTGTTCAAATAAATCTACCATTAAAATTATAGAATGATCATTTCTTTGTCAGTGGGCAAACGTACAAAATCAGCAGGGGATCAAATACTTTTTTCCCTCACTGTATATAGAGTTCAGTTTTTTCAACTAAATTTACCTATTTACCCATTTATCCCCAAATTGTTAAGTACATTTACCAATTCTGGTAGTTCCATCCTCTGTAAAGTGGAGTTTGACATGGGTCGGTCAAGCATAGCCAAAGGGTCTGCAATTTTTTAACTGCGTTTGTAAATTTATTAGCCTGTTTGACTGGTCAGTTTAATCCAGACCTCAACAACTCAAAAACAAGTAGGCCTCTAACTAGTGCCAACTTGCATCCAATGACAATGTTTTATAATAATGTTCTCTGTGAGTGGAAAATCCAGGAAGAACAACTTGATGACTCAAAGAAATAGCCAAAAAAATAATTGTGTACACATTTAAATAATGTGCTAAATATTTGAATAACAACAGAGCAAACTAGAACACATCTAGATAGACATATTGTATGCTGTATACGCATACACCCAGAGGGAGACAGATGTGGGAATCGGAAGAGCAAGCGATATATACTGTACATAATGTGACCATGTAACTGGCCTCAGAGGAGGCATGAGAGAAAGCTAACTCTTTATTAATGCCATAAAAGCAATACTCTTTGATGTACTGGTTGATTTCTCGCCACAGATAATATCGAGGCTACATCCTCTGGCAGTGACAGGACTTTTCAGGCTAAATCAGCATTACTATATTTGGCTATGCCGCAGAGTATGACTGAAATAGGGAATATGTATCTAATGACTAAGTCTCACACCACTAATTGGACATTCTTATTCCCCTTTCCCTACAGAACTTCTGCGTCATTATTTCTAGGAGGAACACTATATACGTGTGTGTGTGTGTGTGTGTGTGTGTGTGTGTGTGTGTGTGTGTGTGTGTGTGTGTGTGTGTGTGTGTGTGAGTGAGTGCTCCAACTGCTCGCTCAAGCAGTAAATTACCTATTGGACTTATCTTGATTAAAAGAAGTGTAATATATGTAAGTTAAATGATATGAAGATTGGTGCCAAGGGGTTTCAGAAATAAGAACAATGTCTCAGATGATTCCTGGGGCCTGATCTAGGACTTCGTATCCAGTGCAAAGATACTAATTTCTGCAGGAAATGAAGGTATAACAAAGACTCAGGACATTGACCCTCCTCTCAAGCAGAGGTCGCACTGATTTCTGGCATGACTTCTGTCCTTTCTCTCTTCCTCTTAACATCCAGGTTCTACACCATATAAACAGTTCATGGACATTGTTTCAATGCGAAGTCTTGCCAATCAATCATGTTTGTGTCCATTGAATTTAACCTTGTATTTGCTTTATGTACATTGTATTTGCCTTGATGTACCTATGACCCTTGCTTTGGTTGTTAGATTTGTTACTGGATAACCCACTGACTTTGATACCTGTTTTACTGTGCTTGCCTTGTATTTTATTAAACCAGCTGCACATGTATTCTCAACCTGTGTCTCAGTCTGCCATTTTACAGAAGGAAAACAATCCTAATAATAATGGAAAAAAAATCCACTGCCAGTAATCAAGCACTTATTATCATAATCATCAACCTGCAGCCACTTGCTGAGTTGCTCATGTGTCATCAGCAGCCATGTTTCTGTTCATTATGATTTCCACATGCTAGGAGAAGAAAGAAAATAAATTAAGGCTTCATGCACTTTTTAAAGAAAAAATGACCTTTCTTTTTAGGATTTGACTAGTGTCAATCACTCTATACAAGAATCAGACTTGGCTAGGAGGTGATGCCCAAAGTATGAAGTCAGAAGTTGAATAATATTATGGTTCCAGTTTGATTTGGAACTGTCATTTTTATTTTATTTTTTATTTTTTTCCATTTCTGATATTACAGTGCCCTCCACTAATATTGGCACCCTTGGTAAATATGAGCAAAAGGAGGCAGTGAAAAATTGTCTTTATTGTTTAACCTTTTGATCTTTTGTTCAAAATATTCACAAAACTACTCTGCTCTGATGGATATCAAACAATTGCAAACACAACACAGGTTTATCCAAAGAAATATCTTTGTTAAAATTAGGTGTACAACAATTACTGGCACCCTTTTAGTCAATAGTTTGTGCTACCTCCCTTTGCCAAGATAACAGCTGTGAGTCTTCTCCTATAATGCCTGATGAAGTTGGAGAATACATGGCAAGGGATCTGAGACCATTCCTCCATGCAGAATCTCTCCAGATGCTTCAAATTTCGAGGTCCATGCTGGTGGACTCTCCTCTTCAGTTCACCCCACAGGTTTTCTATGGGTTTCAAGTCAGGGGACTGGAATGGCCATGGCAGGACCTTGATTTTGTGGTCAGTAAACCATTTTTGTGTTGATTTTGATGTATGTTTTGGATAATTGTCCTGCTGGAAGATCCAACCATGACCCATTTTAAGCTTTCCGGCAGAGGCAGTCAGGTTTTCATTTAATATCTGGTGATATTTGAGTCCATCATACCATGTATCCTAACAAAATGTCCAGTTCCTTTGGGCATGAGGTACTTTTCCATATGGCTACCTCTCTGTGTGCCCCAAAACCACCTCTGATGTTTATTGCCAAAAAGCTCTATTTTGATTTCATCTGACCATAGAACCCGCTTCCATTTGAAGTTCCAGTAGTGTCTGGCAAACTGAAGACACTTGAGTTTGTTTTTGGATAACAGTAGAGGCTTTTTTCATGAAACCCTTCCAAACAACTTGTGGTGTTGTAGGTGACTTCGGATTGTAGTTCTAGAGACTTTCTGACCCCAAGATGCAACTAACCTCTGCAATTCTGCAGATGTGATCCTTGGAAATTTTTTTGGCGACTCGAACCATCCTCTTCACAGTATGTTGAGACAATATAGACACACGTCCAATTCCAGGTTGATTCATAACATTTCCAGTTGACTGGCACTTCTTAATTATCACCCTGATGATGGAAATGGGCATTTTCAGTGCTTCTGCTATTTTCTTATAGCCACTTCCAATTGTGTGTAGCTCCACAACCTTTAGCCGCACATCACAGCTATTTTCCTTGGTCTACCCAATTGTTATGAATGACTAAGGGAATTTGGCCTGTGTTACCTCATATTTATATCCATGTGAAACAGGAAGTCATTGTTGAACATTTTCCTGTCACCCAGGTATACTAAACATTTTTTAAAATATCGTGGGTATATACTTCAAATATATTTTTCTCATATGAATTAATAGGAGTGCCAATAATTATTGCACACCTATATTCAACAAATATTTTTTTTGGCTAAACCAGTGTTGTGTTTTGAATTGTTTGATATCCATGAGAGCAGAGTATTTGTGTGATTTTTTTTTAAACAAAATATCAAAAGTTTAAACAATAAAAGTAATTTTTCACAGCCTTCTTTGATCATATTTACCAAGGGTGCAATATTAGTGTAGGGCACTGTACATTATGCAGTGAATCTTGACCAAGCAATGTCTTTCCATTCAAGTGTGCGACGAACTAAGCGTCATGATTCTAAGCTTCTGTTACATTACATTACAATTGCTTCATAGCTACAGTGCAAACTTACCATATCACACATGTCTTGGTTAATGGATGACATTTATGGTAATAAGGAAAGTATGTAAATTACTTTTATGGATGAACTATTGTTTAACCATTCATAACATTCCATGTGAAATTTTCATGAGAAGGGTTGGAGGGGCATGCTGTACAGTATTCTTTTGGGCAGAAAAAAATCATACAGTATTCTTATAATCAGAGGAAGAGTGAAAAATGCATTCAGGTTATGTCATTCTAGTTGGCTGGTTTGTTTTTGGCATATGTAAAACAGCCTTTGTGTGTGCATGGCAAGCAAAATTGAATGTTATTTATATAGAAGATACTATTTGGGATAAATGCTTTGTTATTGTTGCTAGTCTCATAGCTTGTAATTACTTTGGCATGTACATCAATCGTATATAAATAAAGCACATTTAAGTGACACTGAAAGTGAATTCACTTCTAGTGCAAACATCAAACCTCTACGACACTTTAAGGTCAGACCAGAGCTTAGTTTGCTGGATTTATCCAAGAGTAAAATGAAATATGAGGTCTTTGATAGTTGGAAAACACAACTAATGTGCTGTCATGCTCTAATTAACGGCAGACTAAACCACACCTCAGGTGAGCCATGCTCTGGCTACTTTATAGCAATTCTGGGTGATCATATTCTCCTAAGAACACAGAAAAGATGTCCACACACACACACACACACACACACACACATACACACACACACACACACACACACACACACACACACACACACACACACACACACACACACACACACATTTCTGAGGTGTATACACTGATTCTTCTCTTTCTATAAGCTGCTTCAGGAGTTGCTCTGATCTATTGGCTGCCATTTGTCATGGAACAAAAACCTTTAGATTTATTTTTTTCCCTCTACTTCTCCTTGAATTCATTATACAGGGCCACACTAATGCGCCTTTGTCTGCTCTTTCTCAGTACAAACGCTCCCTGCATTATTGTGTAAGCGTCCCGAATTGAAACATCAGTCTGGTGAAATATTGACTTTAATATCTCATTTGAAAAATTCATGAAACCTTTGATGTTAAATCCATACTCAATTTAGCAAAATGCCACTAAAATATGCAGGGCTGGGGAGGGAGGTTGGAGGGAAGTAGAAAGCATTATTGTCTGTGTTTCTGTAGAGAAATTACATTTTATGGCCGTTACACCGATTCTTACTGTGTTTTCTTTTTTCTCTCGTCATCTTGGGAGAAGAGGGGGGTATAGGAGTGGAGGCGACCCATTAGAGGCAAAATGAAAAGAGCTATTGATTGGTCTCTTATTCCTCCACTCTTTGCCTCATTTCCTAAATGCACAGTAATAAGGGCTTAGCCGTGGTGACACACAATAAGCCTTAATGAATGAAACTTTAGGAAATTAGTGATGAGTGCGAGCATGATGATTCACATATGTCCCTATAAGTGTTGGCCTTGCATTTTGTTTTGTGTTGTTTAGATTTCCAGCTGCTTTGATCCTTTATCAAGAGCGCACCCACCCCTAATAGCACTGTAATGCAATCATGACAATATATGATGATTTCTATTTACAAAGAAGAGCTGCTCTTTTCCACACGAATGGGAAAGGCGGGGTTTGTGAGGGGATTGAGATGTTTTAAGTAGTACTGCACGACAATTCAATTGCTTGAGGCTAATTATGATCAAACGTGGCCTTTTGAAATGAAGGGTTATGGCAGGTAGCAATGAGGAAGCTTTTAGCAAATGGAATTTTGCTAAAAGGAGAGAGGGAGTGTGAAAGGGAAAGGCTGAGAGTGAGTGAGAGGGGCCTGTGAAATGAAACGACAGCCAGACGAATGTCATAAAATCCACTTGCGTGCTAACAGAGCCACATTCGGGTATGGTAAGCACTTTAGGCTGGCCTATGGATCAAACCGAAGAGAGAAAGAGGAGAAAAAAAAACACATTAAACTGCAACAACACATAGAGAACTAAAGCGTCTCTCTCTTACTCTCTCACTCTTTCTCATTCTCTGACAGTCACCCAATATCTTCCTGCCCTCCCCTCTACCTTCCATCCCAACTCAAAACAAAGACACATTCTTCCTCGTTTTTTGCCGACAGTCCTTCCCTTTGTGTGTGCTTGATTATTAAGGGATACTATGGCACACATCTGAACTGGTCTGATGGCTGAGGGATGGCACACCTCTTCTATTAAAACTCTTTCCTCAAGAGATGGCTATCAATGCCAAACACGCTATCTAGTACTTCAGCTCAAACAGGGAAGGCGATTTTTACAAAATGAAATAAAAACAACCCAAAACTTATGCAAAAGCAGCGCCCATAATTTCCTTCAGCTGCCCAAAATCCCCTCAGAGAAGGTTGCAGAGGTTGGCTTTAGTATTTAAGAAAATCCCGGTAATTATAAGAACAAAACCGTTCACACCGGATCTAAAGAGAAGCAGGAAACCCTGCACGTGTTCCAAATGATTATATGCCTGCGGGACAAGGGGGTAGGGGGTGTGGAGCCATACGAGGAAAAGAATTGAAACCAGACTCCTATTGTACGCCTGTTAATGAGGAATGCTTCTCTTGCCTTGTCCACATTTGTCTTGACTTGTGACTAGTGCTAATATGTGTGCTGATTCCACTAGATGAAAATATCACCTTTAAATTATTATTATTTTTCATTTATTTATCTACAGTACTGTCTCAAAGTGTAGAAGTGTATGTGCTTGGAATAGTGCGTGTGCTGGGCCAAGTTAGACTTCAGCCTGCTCGTGTGGCTGAGGCATGAGTTGTTCACTAATTAGTCATAGCCGTCACACAAACACACACACATACACACCCCTACACCTGTTCACTCGCATACACAGATATACACATGCTGGCAAACAAGATGAGATATTTATATACACGTGGTGGCCTAGTAAAACCCATAGGATGCCATTATGTATGTAGAAGTGTAGAAATGTTGTATTTACTTGCTCACCTTGAATATACTATCTTCCCAAGGTTAGATAAATAAGGAGCTAGTTTAACAAATTCAGTTGCTAAAATGGTAGGTCTGTCTAAAGAAAATACTTTAATTGATAGCTTGTTAACTAAGTGTGCTTTGCTCACCCAGTAAAAGCTTTGATCAAGTTGTGTGATCAATATGTAACCGCACACACATAAATCTAATTGATTCAATTTGTATATGGTTTAAATACCAGCTGTCAAACTTATACTGTAGAGATGTAATAAGTAATGTATTTGTAATGTTTGAATGCTAATCACAAATGGGAACTTTTATTGGGAGCTATTATTTTAGCTACGATATAAGAGTGAATAATGATGATGATGATGATGATGATGATGATGAGGCTCCTGTTTGTTAAATGCAGTGGCTGACATTTACCTCAAGTAACTAGAGAGATTTACATGGATGATGCTTATGATCAGAGTGAATACATAATAAACTTATAATCTTTAATAAAATATCACCAGTGTTATTTTGTCAAAAATAGATGATTTTTAGGATTTCATATTGTACAAAATGTCAACATTTTACCATGTGGCCACCGCACATACTGGAAAACATGTTGTACTCTTTCTATCTCTTTCTGTGTGTGTGTGTGTGTGTGTGTGTGTGTGTGTGTGTGTGTGTGTGTGTGTGTGTGTGTGTGTGTGTGCGCGCTCAATGTGTTTAGTAAAGCAGTAATTCTAAATATGTTATAAGTAGTATAAAGAAAGTTTAGGTCTAATAACTTCTCTAAATGCCATAGTATTAAGTGATGTAATAAAAAGTAAACTTTAAAGAGCTTTACTTTAAAGAATCTTTTTGCCAGTGTAGACTTTCAGAGGTTAGGCAGGGTGTCTCCACTAATGCAATTTCAATATGACTTATTTAATTTAACCTTAAGCAAATTTCAATTTCAAAAAAGACTATATTTAACAATATGGATGTTATTTGAAGTGTCTGTCTGTTTCCTGGAGAATTTTAGAAACTTTTAGAAGTAGCCTGTAGTCTTGTAATGACAAAGTAGCCAGGGTTGTTGAGCTACTAAATGAGTATTTCAGCCAAAAATGAAAGTTACACAGTGTTCCTCTTACCCAAATCAGCCAATGCATGCTATGTGTCCAAAGTTTGCTTCTTTATGTAGCAGTGCTGGCCAATAAGAAAGTGAGTGAAGCTCAACTTCACTACCAAGGGATCTACACACAATACGATGGAAAAGTAAATTGTTGCCTTACTGTGAAATGTTTGGCAAACAAAAAACTTCAGAAAGATAAAAACCCTGCAATGATAGAAAGAAATGGTACAACCAGCTGAAATGAAGGGGTCACTGTAGTGACAGTCTAGTCATGACTTCCTTGACTGGTAGCTTATCTGGTAGCCACGTAGCTCATTCATTCTTGCATACTTTTGCTATTGAAGGAAATTATTTGGCTCACTTTTGATGTTTTGACCCGGAACTGAATAGACAGACAACCACTGCCATTCTTTGACCAGGATGTTTGCTGTTAGCAAGGCTCACTCATCTTTTTACTATGTAAATTTCTATTTTGCCAGTATTTAAGGGATAGTTCACCCAAAAATGAAAATTCTATCATCAATTACTCACCCTCATGTCATTTCAAACCTATAAGGCTTTTGTCCACCTTGGAAATACAAATGAAGACATTTTTTAATGAAACCTTGGCGATTGCAGTTCCTTCATTTATAGTGCAAGTACCAGAAAATTCATAAAGGCATTGTAAAAGTAATCCATCTGACTCCAGTGGTTTAAACCCAGTTTTATGAAGCAATACGAATGTATTGTGTGTGCAAAAAAACTAAAATTAAGTCTTTATTCACAAAATATCTTTACCTCTGCATAGATCTCCGACCCACGTTCATGAGAGAACCATGACATACTCGCGAGAGTGGATGTTCTTGGAAGCGCTGCACTTTTTACAGTAGAAGAAGAGGGACGCTGTACACAAACTGAGTCACATAGAACAATCTTTGTAACAAAGATGCCTGCAGATTTCAACATAGAGAAGGATTTGCACTTTTTTTGTTCGCTCTTGTGGACATTTTTTGTCCGATCTCGCATCAGCACTATATGCATGCGTCGTGGTTCTCTTCTGAACGTGTGTCGGAGATCTATGCATAAGATATTTTGTGGAATACATTTTTTTTGCACACACAAAGCATTTGTAGTGCTTCATAAAATTGGGACTAAACCATTGGAGTCCTATGGATTACTTTTACGATGCCTTAATGAACTTTTTGTAGCTTGAAAATTTTGGTTACTTGGACTGTAAATGGTGGGACAGAAATCTCCCAGGTTTCATTAAAATGTCTTCATTTGTGTTCTGAAGATGAATGAAAGTTTTATGGGTTTGAAACGACATGAGGGTGAGTAATAGATGACAGAATTATTTTTTTTTGGGTGAACTACCGGTTTAACTTTAAAAACACATGTCAACACGGATTACAACATTTTCATAATTGTCTTTGGAAGGTTCTAATAAGGTAAAATTAATAGTCATGATTCTAAGGTATACTGGAGATGCAGGGAGATGACTTATGGGTGCTTGGGAATGTGGCATGGGTTCTTTGGCCATGTTGCAGCACTCACATCCACATTCAGAGCCAATAAGCTCTGTATTTAAAGGAAATAGAATTTCTGTCTTATACTGTAAGCTCAGCTGTTTAATGAAATGGCCTTGATGTAACTTTCTTCTTCATAGATTCTGGTAAGAGCAGCAACAGATTGAACAAAGTGGTAGAAAATGCCATTTAGGTGAAATATCTGGTATACGCAAGTTCCATTTTTTTCTGCTTGGACAGGAGACTTCTTCTGCTGCCAGCACTTCAAGAACCCCCTGGTGACATGGTCAGCACCTTGATAGTTTAGGGTGAAAATATGGTAAGAGAGAGATGACAGCTTTAATTATCTTTTGAACTGGATCCAAGCCTAGTGTCTGCAATATGGACAGAGGAATATCTGTCCTAGAAAGAACATGCTGGAACAGAGGAATAAAGGGAACATGCAGCCTGGAGATGGAGTCAGCATTACCATTGGAATTACCTCTGCGGCAACAACCAGTGTCATCAAAAACAGACAATTGCTCCTCAGTAATATCTTGACAATATTTAAGTGACAAAATCAATTGTTGTCTATCCAGACAGTGTATTTTTGGCCTAGCAGGTATTTGAAGTATTTTTCAGTCACTGCCCATTTTAAGATGAGACGTTCTAATATCTTAAAAATGTAACTGGACATAATCTATTTAGTTGGGTTCAAGCTGGGCTGGCAAAATATATTGTATTAGCTTTACCTTCCCCTCTTCCTTCTGTGATTGCACCTCCCCAAGGCCACTGCATCTGGCATCATCTTTCAAATAAAAAAGAAGCCAGAACAGGAGTGCTCACAAACCTGGCCTTCAAATCAAAGTAATTCCTCTGTCCTGTTGTCACCAAATAGTGACTGTCAGCATTTGTCCTTATTTTAAATGAGATCATCTACCAGGTAATGTAGTGTATGTGTTCGCAGACACGAATGTATCTGAAAATTGGCCTTAATGTCCCTGTGAAGTGCCTTGAAATGCACAGCGTTTTTTGATGAGTTTATGTAATTTCCACTGAAACAGGCGGGGCATATTGAATGGCTCCTCCCCATTTTTAATAGATAATAACTTTTAGCTTACCTCACAGACTAAGCCCTACATGACAGTTAGTACCATGGCTCTGTCTAATCTTGGGGGCGGGACACTTCAGATTCTAGAGAGCATTTGATTGGACAGAAAATCTGATGAGAAGCTGAAGTGCAGAATGATGTAAACAAAATTGTTGATCCGTATTAGTGGTAGAGAGAGAGTGTATATTTTGAATGCATCTATCTTCTAAATGCGAATTTATTTTATTTGTTTTGGAGCACACAAGTTTATAGATAACCTTAAGGCTAACATATTCATACTAAAAGCCACAAAACTTCAATTTCAATTTCATGGGGACTTTAACATGAAGCACACATTATAACTCAGGTAAGTTTTAAAGCTTGAATGTTATTACCCTGCAGCAGTGCTAAGGCTTTAATCTGGTTCTACCTGCACATAATTTGACCCATTGTTATAGAGATGCTAATTTCACACATTTTCTCCCCAGGACATTATATTAGCTATTTTCTATGTATTGTCTCATTTGCAAAAGGGGTTTGATCAGTTTCTTCTACCTCCAGCCACCTATTTGCATAATTACCATCCTGAAATGTAGCTCATTCTTTAAAGCAGACGAATGGCAAACGTCAGCACTCAACTAAGTGAAAAAAGGAGTGTGGAAGAATATTTTTTAATCAAATGAAAGTTGATCAAAAAGTGAAATTCTAATGCTTTTATGCTGTTTAACATGACTGCTCTCATCATGGTGGCATGGATAATTTTGCAGACTGGTTTTTACCTGTTCTTAGATTGTACTTTCTTTTTTCGACAGTTGTAATATGTTATATTATTCTCAACAGTTTTTAAAGACAGGAAGGCAGATATATAAATTACATTGAGTACATGTGTACTCCTTTCTGTTTATTTCTGTTTAACAGTTTCAATTAGTTGTAATTCAAAGCCATTTATACACTTTATGTTGAATTCATGAATGTGTGTATACATGGCTTAACTACCGTTTTGAAAATGATGGTCAATACACAGTACACACTTAATGAAAAATAAAGTTCATGTATCAATTTCCCCTCGTCTTTATTCTTACCTCTTTTTTTAGTTTTTATCATTCTCTCTCTCTTGCTCTTTCGCTCTCTCGCTCTCCTTCTTTCACTGTTGTGGCTGACTCTCAGCAGGAACTTTCAGATCAGCTGTCAGTTTCATGTACCAATGACTCAATCATAGCGAAGGATCAGCACTTGCTGGAGATTGGCACATTCAGCTCCTGCTTGCTTCTGAAATGAAACAGGAGAAAACATCATGTATTAAAGGCTCCTTCATTAGCCAAGGCACATTAGGGCTCCTGGAGGTGTATGTCTCTACTGGACACAGCAACGATACAGTTAAATGCTGAGCCAATGATATGGATGAAATTCAAGACCACTGTTCCCCTTCGCAGGAGTGTTTGAACAACAAAGATCAAGCAAGCAGTTCATTGAGGAAACTCACCAACATCCCAGGGTTGAAGCTGTTCTGTACTGAGGAATCGGCTAAAATTCCTTCAAGGTAATGTGCAGATCAACAGATACAGAAAGGTTTTTGCTGCACAAGGGGCTCTCACCAGATACTGAAAGCAAAGGTTCACATAATTTTGCCACTCACAGATATGTAATATTGGATCATTTTCCTCGGCTATAAATAAATAGCCAAGTATAATATGTATTGTTTCATTTGTTTAATTGGGTTCTCTTTATCTACTTTTAGGACTTCTATGAAAATCTGATGATGTTTTAGGTCATATTTGTGCACAAATATAGAAAATTCTAAAAGGTTCACAAACTTTCAAGCACCACTGTAACAAATATAATTTGGACACTGGACAAAGTTGTATTTGTGGAGATATGAGGTTTCTGTAGCACACTCATGGTGGTGTTTTATATTGGTTCGAATCCAGGGAGCCAGTAACCATGGTATCCTAAGGATTTTTTCAGCTGTGTGTGTTTGACAACTTAGGGGAAAATGAGGGAACAATGAGGCGCTCCACATCAGTAATAATGTGTGAGTATACAGTATGTCTGTGTGTGTTGCTTTGCAGGGCACATCATTGGTCTTCTCTTCCTTGTCTCTACTGAGTGCCTGCATCCTCCCCAGGACAGCTTCCCAGCAGGAGTGTTAATCTCACCCCCTCCCACTGAATACATACAGACTCTCTCCTCACCTTGTATGGACTCAGACACATTGTGGCAGTTTGCTTGAATGTGGGGGAAATATAAAACCCTAAACCCAGTTCCCATACCCCAGACATTTAGTGATTTTTGCGCCATGAGTGCTTACTGTGCAGATTTGACTCATTGCATATGCGCAAACTCAATAGCAAAATGTTCATACATCATTTCCCATGCACATTGGGATTCATAAAGAAATACTTAATGAGAAATGCCACTTAATTTCAAATGATGCAGCTTCACTATGATGAGCTAGTTTGTTATACAAGCACACATATAAATGGCACTTTAGTTGACTTATTAGTGTTCATACATTTGTGTAAGTCAGTTAGTCGGTTGCATTTTGTGCATTAATAGTTCAAAAATAGCTAAATAAGGCCTCCAAGTTGTTTAGTCTGCTAGTGAAATAGTATGGGCTGAAAATAGTTTAAATAACTAGTGGCTGTTTGCACTAAATTCAGCTGTGAAACAGTGCATATTCACAGATCTATAAAAAAAAGGCTACAATGAATGAGGTACAGTTTATGGTGAAATGGCATTTTTTGGCACTGTTAATACCAATGCCAATAGAAGAATCCAACATCCATACTCACAAAACTCCAAACACTAGGCACAATTTTAGGAAGACTAACCTTGCAAACCTGTCCACATGCAGATCTTAAAGGACATTTGAATTCCTGACAACCAGTTCTTTCCAGAGGGAATTAGCTGACAGATTGAGGTTATCCCAGCCATCCTTAAGGTCCATCATGGTAGCAGTACTGGATGGTGTAATTAAATTAACATGACAGTACACCTGGTTTCCTTACTTGGTGCTGCAACAATATAAAAGTGTAATTGACTGCACTCGAATTGCAATTAGGACAACAATTCTACATACAACCAAGTCAACTGTGGTGCTGTGATGGCATTAAACAATGCAGATTGTCCAGTGGCCTGGCTCACCTTGGAATGAAGTTGGAATGAAGCGGAGAATACCAGGGGAAAGAGAGGGAAACCCTCTCCCGCCCCTGTATGTGTGCTAAGGAGTCCTGCTAACATCCTAAGCTCAGTAGTGAAGGTTGTGGTGTGGAGTATAGCACGCAAACATTTTAACTGTGTGTATAGACAGAAGAAAAAACAAAGGAGAAAATGCTAAATTCGAAATGGACTTTAACCTAATTCCCCAATATTCCGATATTAAGGCTATTACTGAGATTGGGGGTGTACTTGAATCTCTAATACTATTATACAAAGCAAGTTACCTCTTTGATATTAAGGAACTTATTTGACACGAATGATTTACTATAGAGGAAACAGTATGCAGAAGTACATATACACAGTTTTGTAAATGTGATTATAAGTATGCCATTTTCTATTTTTGTGTGCACACACATACTTTTACTTTTGAATACATAAAAGTTTTATTAATGAGGCCCCATAACTTTATGCAGCTATAACTTATTAATGGTAAGATAAAATAAGTTAAGATAAGATGTACCTTTATTGATCTCCCATAGGGGAAATTCAAATTGACACAACAACACAAGTAGGAGGAGTTACATCAAAGAAAGAAAATAATTTCCATAAATACCTATACAATAGAAATAACAGAAACAATAAAACAGATCTGTGTCTATGTACAGATGCTAGAGTTCTATTTGTATATGTACATGTGCAATATCTGTGGAATGACAATTAACTGTTGAGTGTGTGTTTCTGTGAGACTCTCAGGTGATTAATGCCGAATGAATCAGTGTGTATCTACACACTGTGAATATTGTTAGGAAAAACCCATGATGTTGCTTTGGCTTTCCACAGGAATGCTGGACATATTGAGGGACGTGAGATTATACTTTAAGTCATTACAACCACTGTGTTACAATTTGTTATGAACTACTTATGGTACCTCAAAGGTTGTGTAGTCATAAGGCTAACATGTTAGATGCTAATTTGCTAGCCATTAAAACTCATTTGCTAGTAAGCCATTGTTAAATAGCTATCTAAACTGTCCAGTAAGCAGTAGTCTGGTTGGGTTTAGCACATATAAGATGTATAAAACTAGCAAGAGGTAGAAGATTGAATAAACAAATGTCCCTTATGCAGCACTTAAAAGGTAGAAATCATGACAAGTTGGGTTAAAATATAATCCATTTAGACAGGTAGCTTTGAAGAATGTGTCTACAAAGCAGCTGCCGTCAGAATGGAATAAACATCACCTGGTCTTTTTCCAATCTTCAACTGCTTAGGTTATGTAAGCCTGGGCCATTGTAGTCTCAGATTCCTGTTCTTGGCTGACAGGACCCTTATGTGGTCTTCTGCTCTTGTAGCCTAGCTGACTCAAGGCTTGATCTGTTTTGCACTTTGAGATGCATTTCTGCTCACCACAGTTGTAATGTATGGTTATTTGAGTTACTGTAGCTCAGTGGTTAAGATGTTGGACTACTGATCAGAAGGTTGTGAGTTCAAATACCAGTGCTGCCACTGCTGGGCCCTTGAACAAAGCCCTAAATCCTCAACTGCTCAGTTGTGTAAATGAGATAAACATATGTGTTTATGGATAAGGGTGTCTGTGAAATGCCATAAATGTCTGCAGCCTTTCTGTCAGCTCAAACCAGTCACCTCTCACATCAACAAAGGCATTTCCAACAAAGAACTGTGATTTGCTGATTTTTTTTGGCTTTTCGCAGCATCTTTGTGCATGAAAGTCCCACGAGACCAGCAGTTTCTGGATTACTCAAACCAGCCGATCTGGCACTAACAGACATGCCAGGGTCAAAGTCACTGAGATCACCTGTTTTCCTCATTCTGATGTTTAATGTGAATATTACCTGAAGCAGGCAGATGATTGGCTGATGGGATAATTGCATGAATAAGCAAGTGTTCCTCATAAACTTTCCAGTAAGTATGGAATGAAATGCAATCCTGCTATCTAGCATTGCATAACATTGCATCTGACTAAACTAAAATGGTGTCTCAGTGCAGAAAGAGAAATCACCGTTGCCTACTCCTCGTCAATGATGAAAGTCACTTAGAAATCACCAGTACTGTTTTATCTTGAAAAATATCTCCTTTAAAAAACAAGAAAGCATTGCCCTAGTACATTAAACTCCTCCTCTAGTCTTCTCTTCATCACCTCATCTACTTAACTCAGTTTATGAAAATGTGTTACATGTATAATTTTCAGCAAAATAAGCCGTAGGCTAGATGAATAGCTTCTTGACAGTTATGAATGAGAGCCCATCTGCATTAAACTAGTGGAGGAGGAGAAAAGGAGCAGTGAAGGGGCTTTTACAATACCAAGAATCCGAAAAATGGATGTGACGAATGTTCTTGCCAAATTACTACATAATGAACAAATATTGGCAAAATATTTCTTGCCTAATTATCTTGAAATAAAATTTGACCACACCATTTATTTAAAATAATAATAAACGAACATGGTTATTCAGTCACTATTATGTTGTCCCAATTATTTATGGACGGTTTAGTTTGTTCTTTCGAAAGTCAGAAACAAATGTATCTTCAACATTTTGGTAGGGGCAAGAACACTTGATTTAACCATCCTTGGTACTTGCGTTCTTCAAAGATGACATCAGTTGAATACAAGAAGATGCAAGAACAAACAAAAACCCATAATAAGGTTTAAAACACAGTTTGAATACATTTTCATCACGGTCATTGTGCCCAGCTCAGTGACAGACCCTGAACTAAAATGTGTTCACATGACCTTGGGTTTCCCAGGCAACTCTTGTCCTCAGCATTCTTCAGAATATTAAAACAATTTTGGTGGCTTTAAGTTGTGTTGGAGGTGCTGTGAACTCTACAGCTCATTAGAGCCTGGCCTCGCTGAGCTATGTCTATATCCTGTGGTAATGAAGACCCCACTGAGGCCAAGGAGACAGAGAGAGAGAGAGAGAGAGAGAGAGAGAGAGAGAGAGAGAGAGAGAGAGAGAGAGAGAGAGAGAGAGAGAGAGAGAGAGAGGAGGGAAAGTGAGAACCTGCCTGGAGAAGAAATATTGGTGCTAGTATCAATTTTCTGGATTATTAATTCAAATTCACATCTGCAGACTGCTTCAAATTAAGAGAGTGGCCCTGCACTCTTCCCCTGCTCCAGCCAAATCAGATTTGAGCATATTCTGTTTCAGACGCCCAAATTAGACGGCCCACTCAGCATGCTGGGAACCACTGTGTCCCACTAATGAATATACAGCACACACACACACACACACACACCACACACACACACACACACACACACACACACACACACACACACACACACACACACACACACACACGCACACACACACACACACACAGGGAACAGGAAGATGTGCAAACTACACCTGCTTCATTCAAAACGGAACTTTCAGTCTGGCAGACTCGTCACAGAGAACAGGAGCTCTTTGTTTTTGGCCGGGTGAGAAAAAAAGAGCAGAGCCTTGAAAGGAAGGATTTGGAGCAAAGCGTGAAATATGAAGGTAGCACATTAACTGCTAAGGTTATTGCTTTTCTAATATTATGCACACAGTGTATTCTGTCTTGCCAGCTGCAGTTCAGCAGTATGATGGTGTGAATAAAAGAGAAAGTCCTAACAAGCTATTTTACCTACAACTCACTCCTATAATGCAAACTTGCATTGAGTTTCCTTACATGCACAGTATAATGGTCTTGCTGAGTACAAAAAAAAAGAGAGAAAAGTTTCCACAGTAAAGAAAAAACACTAAGCCAAAGGATTTTCAAATCTGAGGTCATGCTCGGTTCAATTCAGCTTCACGAGTGTTATCGCTTTCTTCTTGCATGTCAGGATATGACCTCATGCCTAGGGAAAGTGCACTATATTAGAGTTACGGAGCCTGTGGTACTATAAAAGCCTCATTAAGCATGTCAGTAGCTTTCCAGTCATCTCCATGATGATTTTGATAACTGTAGGACTTTCCTCTTTTCCCTTTCTCCTCCACTTGCTGTGTCAGTGTCCTTGATCGAGGACGGTTGTGTCTCCCTGCAGTATCGGCTGACTGGGTACTGGGTTGCTAAACAGACTTCTGTGTAATGTCCTGAGGGAAAACTGAGACAACTGGAAACTGGGTCGTTAAACACAATGCTGAGTTTAACAATAGTCTTATGGGCATCTATGATCTTTTCAGTCCCTGAAAAGCTTTATTGTTTTTCTCCTAAGATTTGGTGCTATAACTAATCTCATAAATAAACATCTGATAATGAATTGGCAACTTAAGATTTCTCTTGACTTTCCCACTGTTGATCTGAAAAACAACACGTGACACTGCGATGGACTTGGGTGGGTGGTGAGGGAGTCACTATCAATATATGACAGGCAGGTGGAGCTGTGTGCAAAGTTAAACCTCTGGAAAACAACACAATAGCATAAGCCAGACTTACACAGACTGAAAGAGAGAGTAAGGGAGAGAGAGAGACAGAGACAGGGAGAGAGAGAGAGAGAGACAGAGAGAGGCAGGTAGGAGTGTCACTGAGTGATCTGGAAGTATATTCGTGTAACCACTTGTAGATGTGAGTAGCTGTGTAGATGTGAGTCACGTTAGACATTAAAACATGGTATTTCAAAGCTGTTGAATCCATGTGTAACACTGACATGTTCACCATAACTCATAAACAAAATAATGAATTCATGCAATCAATAAATCAATGTTTACGAGAGATATTATACCAAACAAATACTTTGCATATTAGGATCCATATATATAATATATTTTAATGGGTTGCATGGTGGCACAGTGGGAAGCTAGTGTCGCTGGTTTGATCCTGTGCTCAGATTTCTGGCTGTGTAGGAGTTTTGCATTTTTTCCCCATGTCTGTGTAGGATGCCTCCAGGTTCTCTGGTTTCTTCCACCCCCAAGAAAACAAGGCAGTAGGTGGATTAGCTACTCTAACTTGCTCCATACGTGTAAATGTGTGTGTGTGTGTGTGTGTGTGTGTCTGTGCATGGTTCCATGTGCTGGACTACCCTCCCATTCAGGGTGTATTCCTGGATCCACCATCACCCTGACCAGAATAAGGTGGTTGCTGAAGATAAATTAATGTAAATGTAATATTAAACTCCATATTCATCATTACTCAAAATAACAAGCAGTGCATGTATTGGAGATATACTTATTAAAAAACTACTTACAGCCTCCTATTAAAAGAGCATAAATGTCCTCACCTCTTGCACAATTTACCAGCAGTCTGATTAAAAATCCCAGATGAAACTAAATTGTTTTATTATCTACTGTTTCTTGGGTTAGTAATAAAAGATAAGTCTAATAAATTTAAATAAAAATGCAACAAGATGCAGAGCAGCATAATGTTCTCTTCGTTTTATGAAGTTTTGTTTATTTTCTATTTATTACTGTATATTTGATTGGAAGAAGCTTTCTCTGCGCCTTTTCTCTGTTATGCTAATGTGGATGGGATATTATAGCGGCAAGATATGAAGAGAGAAGCAGTGGTGGAGACAACCAAAGCAATCAAAGCAGAGTAATCATCAGAATAATTTGCGGCCTTGTCCTGCGAATGTGCACTGCTCTGTGGCCTTGTTCTGCACAGCATTTCCGCATATCGTCATTTTTTTTCAATTACCCCGGCTGTGGTTAAACGGTCATTTGCAGCAGGGTTGCCTGCAGCTAGAACACTGAGCTCCATTAGGGCCCGAATCCAGCCTTTCTCTCTCATTAGCTTCACCAGTGAGAGTCAGAAAGAGGAAAATGTCCAGGACGGCCTCGGGAAGCGAGTGCCCAGATCACAAGCACATCACTGTCCCTGTGCTGTCCCGTACATATCATTAGAGAATCAGAGCAGAGTGACCTCCAAGGCCAGAGCAGCACAAAGCTCCTAATGACCAGGCCAGGCCTCCCTCTTACTTCTCACTCTCTTTCTGAGTCTGAAAGCCTGACTAGAAACAAGCCACATCACAGCAAGCATCAATAAATGACCCATGACCAGCCAAACCAGCACCACTGACAAGGACACATACACACACACACACACACACACACACACACACACACACACACACACACACACACACACACACACGCATACAGCTCACATTGGGATTTCATTAAGAAAAAGCAAATGGAATTGATCAAAGGATTCTCGGTCACATGAGTCTGTGACCACTTCTTTCCAGTTTCTCCGATTTCCTCCTGCCCCCCTTTTTAAAAAAAAATCTACTAGGCATTGAAATTATCCTGAACAAAGAGTGCTAATGTGGGTGTCATTAAGCGATGTCCTCCGTTCGGCTGTGACCCGAGGAGCTTCGTCTCCTGCAGCTAAATGGAGGTCAGCCGAAGATGGCATCCATTACGGAGGTATTTGATTCAAATGTCACACTGCCTTGCATGCGCTGCTGTTCCCTAATGTGTGTTCTCTGGCGTGAGGTGGGGGGGGTTATGGGCGGACCTGCTCTCAGATCGTGTGTTTTGTCTCAGCGCCTGCTGCATTTTTTAAATAGCTAATTTGAAATGGGTTTGGGTGACCCTGCCCGGTGGGCGAGCGTAGGGCGGTGGGCTATTCATCAATAGAGACGGAGGGGGCACAGGCGGGCATGGATGCAAGGTGACACCAAGCTGAGGCAGCAAGCCTCACCTTGGGTTTGGGAATGACGCTGTTCTCCTGTAAGCACTCTCTTTTGCTTTCTCTCTCTTGTTGAGAGACTGTTATCCTCTGGAGCACCAGCTGCTAAAACAAGACTGATTGTTACTATTCATCATCTTGCCTGAGCACTACAGGAACAGGAGCGGAGCAAGAACAGACATTGCTGTGGATATGTAGCATGGAGAACACACACCAGTGTCAGGCCTTGTTTCACCCACAAGGGGAAAATAAGTCAATTGTCAACTGTCGAGCATCCGCCCTTCAGCAGCAATTACTAATCAAGTGTGTAAAAATAGTTTAAGGATGTGAAGGTGAAAACTGATCACAGATCAGAAATATATAAGGAAGAAACATTAAAACATAAAACATACTGGGGTGTGCACTTACAGGAAATTGATCCACGACTGTGTGTTGTGATGCATCCTGAAGCAAAGTGTTTTATTTGTCGTATACCACAATTGCCATTTGAAATGTATGAATGAACAACATGGTATGCTTTTTAACTGTTTATACTTACATTTAATTCTAGTTCCTGTTATCACTTATGTTATAACATATATAATCATTTGTTTCTCCACCGGCATCTTTTTTTCCTCACTCTTTAATTAATGATGCAAAAAATAAAAAATAAAAAAACGTTACAGAGAAAGTGGAAATCACAAACGCCACTGTCCTGAAGACTTTCCCATGATGGAAAACCTACTGACCTTTACAAAGCCCTGACATTGGAGAGTCCTTCCATAAATATTAAATAACGGTCTCCTTTCAGAAAAATTCACCACATAAATTAGTACAGGTTTTTCTTCACTAACTAACTAATTATTTGTTAACATTTTTATTAAATGTTATTATTATTAGACATAGTTTATGTTAAGCATCTGCCATACAAGTTCATTCAAATGAGCTGTTACTACAGAAATAATAACGTATAAGAACAAGTGAAGGGTGCACGGTGGCTTAGAGGTTATCATGTTCTCCTCACACCTCCAGGGTTGGGGTTGATCCCCGTTGCTGCCCTGTGTGTGCAGAGTCTCCATGTTCTCCCCGTGCTGCGGGGGTTTCCTCCGGGTACTCTGGTTTCCTCCTCCAGTTCAAAGACATGCATGGTAGGCTGATTGGCATGTCAAAAGTGTCTGTAGTGTATGAATGGGTATACGAATGTGTATGTGATTGTACCCTGCAATGGCTTGGCAACCTTCCTGGGATAGACTCTAGGTTCCCTGCAACCCTGAAGGATACGCGGTATAGAAGATGGATGGAACAAGTGCATTAATATAAACTGGTCATTTCAGTTACAGCCAGGAACCAATCAGATCATGAAATCAACAACATTTTGCAATTAAGAACAACTGTATATTACATATTATATTCATGGAAATTAATTTGCAAAATGGCAAGAGTGTGTCCATCCATCCATCTTCATTTTCAGGGTCGCGGGGGAACCTGGAGCCTATCCCAGGAAGTATCGGCCACAAGGCGGGGTACACCCTGGACAGGGTGCCAGTCCATCACAGGGCACAATCACATACACACTCACACACCCATTCATACACTATGGACACGCCAATCAGCCTACCATGCATGTCTTTGGACTGGTGGAGGAAACCGGAGCACCCGGAGGAAACCCCCGCAGCACGGGGAGAACATGCAAACTCCGTAAACACATGGCCCTGGTATGAATCAAACCCCAGACCCTGGAGGTGTGAGGTGAACGTGCTAAGCTAACCACTAAGCTACCGTGCGCCCCGGCAAGAGTGTGTATAGAGGTAAATAAGAGTGTAAATAAGAGATGGATGGAAAAACAGATTTAGAAACACCCATTATTTGTATAAAATTGATAGAAATTTTGGTTACTTTCAGTCCTTGGAACAAATAAAGATTCATGTTGGATGAATCCCTATTAATATTGCTCCACTTTAAATGAAAAATTGAAATGGGTCAGTTTGTGCCGAACAGAGCATAAGGTTTAACATGTGATACCTTTGGTGCATCGGTGGGCAGGGTAGTGGGGCAGCAGCCAGCAGGCACTGAAACACTGGCATGGATGGGCGAGTGAGGACTTGGCATGGCCAGGCGTTGGGGAGTCACAAATGCCTGTCATTCGCCGAGTCCTCCTTCTGTCACTGTGGCTCAGCTCTGTCATCCCTCACCCCAGTTGAAATTAACAGGTAATTTGTAAATGTCACTTCGGGTTAAACGGCTCATTCTGCTTCTTCGCCTCCAATCCGAGGCACACCAGCTAATTTTTCTTGTCTTCTTTTAATAAGATGTTCATTTATAAATAGAATTATTGCCAGCTAAATAAATGAGACCAAGTGATGCGGAGAGAAAAAGAGGCCGCGAGTGCAACAGCAGAGTCAGAGGTAGCCTATCTCGCCATCGCTGGAGATAAATGAAACATACTTGAAAGGTTGGATTCTGTTAAAGTTTCATTTGAGTAAAAGTGATTATAGTCAGAAATGTAATTTAAAATAGCTAAATTAATTTAAGCCTCTCTCTCTCTTTCCCTCCCCACACATACACACACACACACACACACACACACTTTAATGAGACTTGACTTCTGAGTTTCAGGAGTGTGACTAATTAATTGGTTGTACTTTGAAAAAAAAAACCAAGGTGATGAATCCAAGGTAATTTTTCTTACTTTTCATTTGTGGATGATCAAAGATAATTGAATCTAATTTAAGCATGATCTGCCTTTATTACCTAAGACAGCCTTCACACCAGCTCCAACTGGGTGCTTCATTAAGGAAGAAAAATATCAATGTAACTCACACATTTAACCTTTTAGATTTATTAGGCCTCGTGTTTGTGGTTTTAGGCTGTTTTGAAACATTTGACTTTTTTTTTTTTTTACTTTTTTACATGGACAATGTCTTGCCCCGAGTTTTATCTGATTATGTAGAGCACATAGCTGAGAATGAGAATTAAACAATATCATGCATTCTCTCTTTTATAGACACATAAAACAAGCTGTGGTGTTGATAAATCCTGCCACTATTACGGAGCGGAGGCTTCACTTTCAAAACAAGACCATAATCAACTATCAAATAAAAAAAAAAAAAACATAGGCTGAAGATTGTAATATTGATGCTTTTGCAACCTTCCTTTCCTCACAAACACACACACACAGACACACACAACACACACACTGAGCTACAGGAGAAAAAGAGTGATTATGGTGGTTTATGATAAGAATCCCCATAAACCATATTATTATAAAGCATCTAAATGGAATCACTTATCCTTGATGCAGAGTGTGATAGGCTGCAGCCTCATCTATTCTCTCTCTCTCTCGCTCTCTCTTGCTCTCTCTCTCTCTCCCGCGCACTCTCTCTCTCTCTCTTGCTCTCTCTCGCTCTCTCTGTCTCTCTCTTGCTCTCTCTCTCTCTCGATTTGATTCCAAACAGGCCATGAGTGAGGATTTGTATCAGACCTTCGTGTTTCTTATTATGTCTATTAAATAATTCAATCTCAGATCTAAAAGAAAACACAATACAAGATGTATTTATTTGCCATCATTCTCTGTTCAGCTGGAAAGTCCCTATGCACATAGTGTTTCCACTCTCATGCACTTAGACACGCCTAAGGAGGAATAATTACAAATTAAAAAGCGCTACAGGTCTAATATGATTATATGTGTAATGTAAAAGTCGCACATCCTTCCAGTCTGCCTTCTGTTTTGCTTCCTAGGTTTCTGGTCCAGATCCATGTAACCCATTTCCCATGATCAGTGTTAAACGTGCAGCTCAGCCAAGAATACAATTTACACATTTTCTCCTTACTCCAAATGTTGTTGATCAATCGAAGCATTATGGCATTGAAGATTTGCTGTGTTAGTTGTGTATTACAGGTAAGAAAAGCTTCTAGACACCAGATTAGCATCCCACGGGCCTCAAAACAAATAAAAACAAATAATGAATCAAATATCTTTTAAAGTTTTTAAGTGTTGAAACTATTATTGCAATAGTTTTCTCTAACTTCTAATGCTACTCTTGTTTCTAGTTTCTGATTTACAGCAATTGTCTTTGTTTTTGACATCAGATTAGCCGGGTTTAACCATGTCGTCCTGACACCTGTTAAGCTTCCATCCAATTATCTCTGGCCACTCTATGACAGTATGATACATTTTGTTTTAATTGGGAGAGTTTCACCCTGTGATGGATTGGCACCCGGTCCAGGGTGTACCCCGCCTTGTTCCCGATGCTCCCTAGGATAGGCTCCAGGTTCCCCGTGACCCTGAAGAAAAGGATAAGCGGTATAGAGGATGGACGGATATATTTTTTCAATGTAATATAATCCATCCGTCCATTTTCTATACTGCTTATCCTTCAGGGTTGTGGGGAACCTGGAGCCTATCTCAGGGAGCATGGGGTACAAGGTGGGGTACACCCTGGACAGTGTGCCAATCCATTGCAGGGTACAATCACATACACATTCACACACCCATCCATACCCTACGGACACTTTGGACATGCCAATCAATCTACCATGCATGTCTTTGAACTGGAGGAGGAAACCGGCATACCTGGAGGAAACCCCCGCAGCACGGGGAGAACATGCAAACTCCACACGCACAGGGTAGTGACAGGAATCAAACCCCCAACCCTGGAGATGTGAGGCGAACATGCTAACCACTATGACTCCAACAGAAAATAATGATTTGTAGTAGCTAGCTAATTGTGTATGTGTCCAATAATGTGATATAATTTAGGTGTGGTCTTGCAAGGGGGCCCAAAATTCTCCCATCATACACTGCATGAAGTGCACTATTTTAGGACTCTACCATTTTGGGGTTATATTACACAACACCATTTTTGTCAAAATAGCGTAAAACACAATTTTTATATGCTGCAGGCTAGCGGGTACAGACTATCCATTATACAATGGGTTGGGAATAAACTGAACATTGTGTGATATTGAACACATCCACAGTAGTGAAATATATGGCTGCTCGAGGTTAGCCAATGACACACAACATTGCAAAATTAATGCCTACATCTTTTTTTATTGTTTGTTCTTTTTGTTCGTTTTTTTCCATGGGTTTAGGGGTCATGCAAGGGTACTGAGGCCTGCTGCTCCAGGGCGGGGAACATCGGTGCTAATCTGAAACTTCCATCAGCACTGCTCTTTCTTTCCACCGGGGTGCTATTAGCATGTGTGCACTGTTCACTGCAATCGCACGCCTCAGTTAAGGAGTTGCGGCAATAAATATTTATATGTATTACAAAAAGATATGCCACATCAAGGCTATTAAAGACGATGCCATGTGCGGCTTTCTAAAGCATGCATGCACATAGGTATCATCCCATTTGTGAAGCTAGGCGAGCTAATTGTCTCCTAGCAGGCGATATTTTCTTATTCCTGTGCATTTCACTTCCCTGCATTAGGACATGCGTGGTCAGGCTGGCTCCAAATATATCCACCATGCTCATGAATGCATTAAAACATTTCAGGGTGCCAGTAATATTATTAAGATTAAGGACAGGGTGAATCCACAGACCTAAAACTCCTTCTGATCTCTCTGCCATTGCATTTAGCAAGCAAGGGAAGGAAGGCTGATGTTTATTGATGTTATTAGCCAAAAAGGATGATTCATTTAGCTAATGCAAGTCTCTATAATAAACGCTGCTGTTGGCTTACAGTTTTTTAATGTGACTACTACTGATGGGCTTTGTATATATGCACTGACAGCACATGGAAAAGTTTTGGATCTTTCCCTGTGTGTCTGTTGAGAAGCAACAGCAGTAGATCACACCCAAAGTTGGAAGTCCTTTTGTGTCGGAGACATGTGAGCTCATTAGCAGCAGGCAAATAAACACTGTGGTGTCTGTCTGCTAACTTAATAAAGTCTTAATGGCTTCTTGGATATGAGATTAATTAACTCTGAGCACTTCCATAATTACTTATACAGGAAATAATGCGCTAATTTCAGCCCCAATTGTGATACCATTTTTATCACATGGCTTTAAAATTGCGATCGGGTTTATTATTTGAAACATAATCTTGGATGTGGTGCAATTTAAGTAATTGGAGAGTGGCACAGATTGTGTATATTGGATTTGGAATGAAGGAATGGCAATCACGTTGAAGCAAAATGTCAACTTTTAATTAAGGGTATCTTTTTGGGTAAACCGTACATATAGCCTTTTTTTTTAATATAGCCCCAATTACATAAGATCAAAAGTAATTGGATAAATTAAGATAATCCTGAGTTAAATTGTCATGTGTTTAGTTCTTAATTGCTAGTTAATGATGGCCTGAAGTTTGTGACCCATAAACATCACCAGATGCTGCTGATCCCCTCTGTGAGGCCTGTAATACAGGCCATTTTCAGATCCTGTTTGTTTTCTGGGCTGAATGAGATCAGGGCTGGTGATTGACATCATTGGCCACTCTGAAGAACGTTGGCCCAGAAAAATATAATCGTTTTTAAGCGGTATGTTTCAGGTTATCATTGTTGTATGCATGCAGGTAAATATACAAAGCTGTATAATGTAAGCCTATATAATTGCCTTTTACTATATGGTGCTGCAGTAGGCTATACATAGAGAGAGATTTCAGCTAATTTGTAGATTATGCAGAGGAAAGCCATTTAGCCGCAGCTAAAAAAAAAAAATTGCCTCACACCTCCGGGGTTGGGGGTTCGACTCCCGCCTCCACCCTGAGTGCACGGAGCTTGCATGTTCTACCAGTGCTTGGGGGGTTTCCTCTGGGTACTCCAATTTTATACAGTAGTCCAAAAACACATGCTGTAGGCTGATTGGCATTTCCAAATTGTGTGTGAATCTGTGTCATTGTGCCCTGCAATGGGTTGGCACCCCATCCAGAATGTCCCCCATCCTGTGCCCTGTCCCAGGGATAGGCTTCAGGCCCCCGGCAACCCTTTGTAAGATAAGCGGTATGGAAAATGGACGGAATACATGGATTTAGATATCTATTTTCATGGAAACAGTTAAACAAATTTATCTTTTACCTCTTCAAAATTTCACCTAGATTGCTGCACTCCACAGACATTCATCACATGAATAGATGGTTTCTAATAAAGAAAAAAAGTTGTTTCACACCAAGATATCTAGCAGAATTAATGTATTTTTTGCATTATGCATCAAGCTCTAGGGATTTCCTTGGACATATTGAGAGTTAATTGATTAATCCTCAGTTATTCCTTAGTTCTGGTCAGGGTTGTGGTGGTCTTGGGAACAGGGCACGAAGCAGGATTACACCATGGATGGACCCATGGATGGAGTTAGTAAAATCAGGAGCACTTCATGTTGGAGCATGTGTGCACCAGAGGATTTAGCCATGTAAAAATGCACACTTGGAGGCAAGCATAAACTGTCCGTTTTTTACATTCATGAGAGCATGGCCAATTTTGCTCACTTGGACTCCTGAGCACAGCTGGCTGTGGCATCCTTGTGATTCAAACTCATGATCTCTTGACGAAAGGGCAAATGTTGTCTGGTGCACCACTTGGGAGTCCAGAAATGCACACCAACCCATAAGCCATGCATAGTGAAATAATACAACAAGACAACAAGATGTTTTTTTGCAATGGTAAAAATAGTATACATGTATGGAATGAATTGTTATTTATTAACAAGCTCAATTCCCTTTTAATCTTGGTTGACTGTTTTAATGATGCTATATCACACTAAGTAAGTTATTACATGTGCAGGCTGACTAGCTAAGCAACTAATTCATACAGTCCTGTACTGTGCAGCAAGATTTTTTATTCCCATTCCCATTGTTTTAACTCCACATTCTCTCAAATATTCAAACAATTCAAACACTGCATACAGAATGCAACATAAGATGACAAATCATATACTAAACGTTACTTTTATATCCTGAAATGCTCTTTTAAGATGCTTCTATTCAATTTATCCTGCTGACACAATCACTGACACAGTCACATCATCAATAATGAGTATGCCATGTTTAACAGATAAGGTAGTATACTTTAGAACATAATCAGCTTCTCGTTTCCTTCAATCCTCTACACTACTCCACTGGCACAGAATAATCATCTCATCTGGCCATAATAATTCGTCCTAGAACACTGTAAGTTTAAGAAGTTATATGGATCTTGTAATAAATCCTCTGAGTTTATTCTAGTTTGTTCCTCTTGTTATTGACAGAGTTCTTTACCTGCTGTTCAGATATTTCTTCAAGATCACAATCTTCCAATGAGTGATTCAGTGATTTGGGTGCTGTGCTGTCTGTCTGTCTGTCTATCTTTTTATTCATTCATTCATTCATTCATTCATTCATTCATTTGTTTGTTTGTTTAACTAGAAATGGCTTCATTTTGCTGTTAAATAAGTAACACAAGTACACAGTAAACAGTACAAATATGGTGAACTAGCATACATGCCAATTTTATTAGGAAATTCAAATCAGTTACTATTTAAAAAAAAAAACTATTAACTTGCTTTCAGGCTATAATTTTGGTAACATGGTTGTACTTTCAAAGTAACCCTGCCAGTCATCATCATCATCATCATCATCATCATCATCATCATCTTCTTCTTCTTCTTCTTCTTCTTCTTCCTAAAAGTATTTTTAGGATTATATTTCAAGGTAAAATAAAGTTATAGTGGGCTGAGGCAGGCAAAAAAGGATGTTTTCTAAATGCTAACATTTTTTTCTAAGTACTGTAGGTTTAATTAACATTTTTAATTATGTATCTGAAACCTACAGTGAACAGTTGTTATTGACACTTTATCTTTGTTGAAAATGTCTTTTATTTGTATTTTATATACATATTTGTACATGTAATATTAGTGGCATGCCAGTTGTGGTATCACCCTAGTAATGCATTCTTGGTTTTTTAACAGTATACCAAGCAGCTGATTTTGAAACAGGTAAGATATTGACTCTCAATCCGATTAGTTTATTCTGATATTTCAGCCCTATGAGAATTCACTTTACTAAGACTGGCAATGTTTTTCAGTCCTTATGTTTAGACATAACAGGAAATATATACAAAATGGTTGTGCTTCCTAGATGATTCATCAAGTACACTGCCCCATCCCGATTTCTTCTATTTTAGTGTCTCTCATACTAAATAGTTTTATATCTTCAAACAAAATACAACATGAAACAAAGGCAACCTGAACAAATACACTAAGTTTTTTTTTTTAATTATTATTATTTTATTTTTATTAAAGCAAAAAAAAAAAAGAAAAAAAAAAGTTATCCAACACCTATCACCCATGGGACTAACCTCCTCCTTAAATTTAAAATCTGGTTGTGCCACCTTTAGCAGCAGTAACTGCAACCAGACTCTTCCAATAACTGGAGATCAGTGTTTCACTTACTTCTAGGATTAGGACTTACTCCTATGCTTTGGATCATTGTCTTGCTGCATAATCCAGTTGCACTTGAATTTCGATTTACGGACTGAAGACCGGACATTCTCCTTTAGGATTTTCTGGTAGAGAGCAGAATTCATGTTTCCCTCAATTATTCCAAGTTGCCCAGGCCAACGTGTGTTTTGTAGTAGTTTGTGAGTTTTGTAGTAGTTATATGGGTAGTTTCATTTTGGAATGTTGGCCACTTCTGGGAAGGTTCACTACTGTGCTTATTTTTTTCATTTGGAGATAATGGCCCTCACTGTGGTTCATTGGAGTCCCTATTTCAATCACCTACTTCCTCATAATTTCTGGAATTCCTTTCAACTTTGGCATAGTGTGTTACTGGGTAAGACCTTTTACCCAACTTTATGCTGTTGAAAAAGTTCTATTTAAGTGTTGATTTGATTGAACATGGTTTAATCAAATCAGTAATCAGGCCTAGTCCAGCTTAACACCATTAGGAATGCGGTTTCATAGATTTGGGGAATTAGTAACAACGGGAGCAAATACATTTTCACACAGGCCTAGATGGTATTGGATACTTTTTTGCTTCAATAAATAGCATTATCATTTAAAAACTACATTTTGTGTTTACTCACGTTGCCTTTGTTTTATCTTAGATTTTGTTTTAATTTCTGAAACAATTTAGTATGAGATATACACAAAAACAGAAGAAATCAGGAACAAGGAATCAGGAAAATACTTTTTCACAGCAATGTAAAGATGAGGTTACCCATGAATTAAAAGGCCTTTGTTAATTCTCATATCCATTGTGCTGGAATACAAAAGTTTGTTGGTTTCCAGTAGGCTACAGACGTGTGTTTTTTTTTTTTTTTTTTTTTTTTACATCACTTTCTGACCGTTATGTTTCTCTTGTACTTATCCACTATTGAACACTTTTTTTTCCTGCACAACCACTCACTCACCACTTAGTGAAGAGGCACTTTGAGCAAAAAGGGGGCATCTGCCAAAATCTTCTACTAACTTATGTGACTGACAGCATCCATTTCCAGACCTCGAGAAAGACTGGCGAAGCTCTTGCAAAGTGACCCTGACATCAGTCACTTACCGGCAAAGGGGTTTTACTCAAGAAATGGATGTCCTCCGTCACAGAGAGGCACTTAATGGGTCTGTAATATATATCCTCGACAGCGCAGTACAATGCGGAATCTATTTAAGACCATACTCAAAGCATTATCTTAATTGAGGGGCTGAGGTAGAGTGGATGCAACCTCTCTCCATTTAATGAACAGATTTCTGTTCGTCGTAGTCCATTTCAATCCACATCTCAGCAATTTGCACTAATGCAAGTTCTTGCTAATTTATAGACACCCAGCAGATATACTGTAATCTCTTTTTCACAGCTATTGTGTGCAAAATATGGCTTTCAGGTACTGTACAGAGTTATACAGTATTTTCAATAGAAAGTATGTTAATATCAACTTTTGAATATAATCTAAATTTCTCTGTCTTCTGCACCAGAGTATTTTTGTGTTCCTAGTAAAAATGCACTGATCTTGTTTTACATTCATTTTTTTTTTTTTTTTTTTAAATATAATAACAATAGCAGAACTCTGAGCCTGATGCCTTACACCGATCAAAAACTGACTTCCTTGTAGTATTTTAGGAATCTCTCAGGAAGCTTCTGTTGCCAAGTTTTACGACACATCACAACAATAATATTTACATGTTTTAAGACTTTTTTTATTGTCCAACCATCAAACATCAAACATGGCATGTTCATGAACTGTATGGGAAACATATCAGTGAATTTAATGAAGAAAATACATCAAATCTAATCCCAGGTCTGTCCATAAACAGTCCTCAGTATTGGATCTGTGTACCTCTAGTTTCTGAACTAACACAAATGCTTTAATTATGTACATGTACAGTCATATACTGTACAAAGTATATTATTTTTAGATACCAAACTGCAGCTTATGCTGAAGCTAAAACACTTACAAAGCATGTACAAGATCTCATTGTCCAAAAGGTTCCAATCAGGTGAGGGGTACAAGAGAATTTCCAATTTCCAAAATATTAGAAACACAATGGAACACTTTAAAAGGCCATCATCAACAAGTGGAAAAAATTGAGAGCTATAGTGACCTTACCAAGAACAGGACATCCATCCAAAATTTATTAAAGGACAAGATGAAAATATATTAGGAAGGCTGAACACAGGGGATCCCCTCACAATTTGATAGATCTGGAGCACTTTTGCAAGGAAGAGTGGAAGAAAATTGCCCAATTGAAATATGTTCATGTTGGGTAATATGACTCCTACCCAAAAAAGACTGAATGTTCTATAACAAGCAAAAGGTGCTTTAACATAGTATTAGTTAAGGGGGTGTGTACACTTCTGCAACCAGAGCTCTGTGTGATCGGTCAGATTGCCCATGCTGACCCCACTCCACCACCAAAAGTGCCTACAATGGGCACAAGAGCATCAGAACTGGACCATGGAGCAATGGAAGAAGGTGGCGTAGTCTGATGAATCCTGTTTTCTTTTACATCATGTGGATGGCTTGGTGCCTGTGCATCAATTATCAGGGGAAGAGATGGCACCAGGATGCACTATGGGAAGAAGGCAAGCCGGCGATGTTCTTCTGGGAAACCTTGGGTCCTGGCATTAATGTGGATGTTGTTTTGACACATACCACCTACGTAAACATGGTTGCAGAGTAAGTACACCCCTTCATGGCAACAGAATTCCCTAATGGCAGTGTCCTCTTTCAGCAGGATAATACATCCTGCCACACTGCAAAAATTGTTCAGGAATGGTTTGAGGAACATGACAAAGAGTTCAAAGTGTTGAGCTGGCCTCCAAATTCCCCAGATCTCAATCTTGGACAAACAAGTTCGATCCATGGAGGCTCCACCTCACAATTTACAGGACTTAAAGGATCTGCTGCTAATGTCTTGATGCCAGATACCACATCACACCCACATGTCAGAGCTGTTTTGGTGACACAAGAAAAACTACACAATATTAGACACTCTAGGGTCTTCTCTTGTTATCCATTCTCAGAGTTGGATTCACTTGAAGTGGAGTGGTGAGACAAATATTAAAGGGCCCTTACAGCCATAAACACTGAAAAAGAAAGAACTGATATTTTCCTGGTACTCCATAAGTAGGTCTGAATTTCACAGGACTGGAATCACTTTGAAAATGAATCATTATCCCATTCACACAGGAAGCTACATTGATAGTGTTCTTTTCTTCTCTTTTGATCCACTGTGACTCTGTGAATATGATTGATTGCCAAAGTCCTGTAATTTCTGGTATGTTACCACATGTCAGACAAGACTAGTTCTGGTCTTGTATGTAAACAAGCATCATAAGTGTTACATAAGGGATGCACCAGCCTCATTTTTAATTTTCTGACATTTGTATGAACGCATGGACGGTGTACTGTCTTTTAGCTTTTTTGAGTGACTAAGAGAAGAGAAGAAAACAAGTCACTATATGAAGATGATGATACATTTTATTAGCTGCCACCCAGTGGAGATTGTCATCCCAGACCATGGAGTTGTCGTCTCCTGCTCTGTCTCTTTCCTTTGCTCATTCTCTTCCGTCACTCTCCTCCCTCCCCTCTCTGGACGAGAGCAACATTAATGAGGACCATCCACTGACATAAGTATTAATGGAGCTTATTAATGTTATGTCTAAACCTAGATATAACCACAACTTTAAACTCAGTAACCAAAAAGAAACCGTTTGGCTCCTTCAGGTTTTTCAAATAAAATCTGCAGTTTTCTTATATAGCATTTTCACTGGAGAGCCATCAACTTCCCATGACTTACATATGCTCCCTCTCATTCCTACTCTACCTCTTATTCTCCCCTCTGGCTATCTCATCCCCCTCTTTGTATCTCTTTCTTCTTGCATTCTCTTTCTGTCTTCCTCTATCTTTCTCTCTCTGCCTTGTCCCTCCCTTCCACTACAGATGTATCTTTAGGTTGGTGTTGTCCATGTCCTGACACTAGCTCCTTTCTGAGAAGGAGTCGGTGCTGCTCTCTGTATTGATGTTTCGAGTCTGCTACAGTCGCTGTCCCTCTTGGCCTGCAGCTCTCCTCGACACTGTGTGATTGCTTAGCTGAGGGTGCACAGGGAAGCCTGTAGAAAATCAATAAGAGGCGAAAGGCCTTGGCTTCCTTTTCTTAATAAAAGTTAGATATTATTTGTCACATGGTAAGGTGAGGATTTTATTACTTAGCCTTCGGTGTTGCAGTGGCTGCAGTAAGAGGACACGGAGAAAGGTTATTACGCGCCGATCATATTGCTTAATATCTTGCCCATCGTGCTTTTTAGCTCCTTTATAGAGCACCAAGGGCTTCAAGTACATCTTTCGAGTGAAGTTCAATATGGACCTCTATTAGATACTCATGAAAGTGCTTCAGTTCGAAAAAAGAAATGAAGGTTTTCCAGTATCTAGTAATATAGTTCTGAAAAGAGGCATGTTTTTAGGGTCCTACATTTCTTTATATAGATCATACCTAATTGGTGTCATCAATAAACAAATAACCACATTTCTGTGAAATGCTGTCAATCCAAAGTAAATGCGCTTTATTTTCACACGGCAGTTTAATTTGGTCTTAATAGGGTGTTATTAAAAAGCACTCATTTCCAACTTGGCCCAGCAAAGAGACAACTGTGTTGTGTTTCAGAATCACACAAGTAAAATAGCATCAGAAATTTGTCAATTTACCATCGTGACATTTCCCCTCACTCTCCTCCCAAAGTTTTCCTTTGTATAATTGGGTTTGCTATCTCCCAAATTAAATTACAATCAGCAATCTGCATCAAATTATGTTAATAAGCCCTCTTTAAGTGGATCATTATCTGCAAGGCTTTTTTCATAATAAGGACTGGATTCCTCTACTCATCTTTGTAGTGTACTCTATCTAATTGAATTCATTCCATCAAAGGATCAAGAGGAAAAAAAAAGTTTTAAATAAATCAAGGCATTTCAAGGAATGAAGTGCACTTAGGTTTTCTGTAACATTGAAAAAGTAATTAATTTAGGTAAAGCTAAAAATATGCATGTTTAAGCTTGAAAAAAAAAACCACTGAGTTGTTAAAAACCATACATTCAAAGCAAAAGAGAAGAGATTTGTTGAGAGCTCCTGAATTATGTTGTTTTCACCGAACTATTGGAGGAAAGACAACAACAACAGAAAAATTAACTGTTGGTGATGACAATGATTGCTCATTAATGAACCAGTATTAGTGCTCAATATTTCTCTTGTTATGCTTTGCATAATATTGAATAAAATGAAAAACATAGGCCAATCACAAGGTATATACAGTGCCCTCCATTAGTATTGGCACCCTTGGTAAATATGAGCAAAGGAAGCTGTGGAAAATTGCCTTTATTGTTTAACCTTTTGGTCTTTTGTTAAAAAATATTCCGCTCTCTTGGATATCAAACAATTGCAAACAAAGCAAGTTTATCAAAATAAAATCTTTGTCAATCTTTGGAGTGGGCAAGTAATGTGGGCACTAAGATACACACACAAATTTTGTATATATATATATATATATATATATATATATATATATATATATATATATATATATATATATATATATATATATATATAATTGCATTTCTATGAGAATGTATGTAACCTTGAAGAAGAGAATGCTAGTAAGATATATGAATGCACCTGAGAACAGGACGTTTTCTCTATAAAGGGATAGGTCATGCTTTGCCCCTTTATTCAGAAATAAGGGGTATATGAGTATATGGAATGCAGTTAGGTATACAGCACAGAGCTCAACATCACAGGAAATGAACAAGATTTTCTATAGATCTTCTCTAGTACTGTATGAATAGCCTCAGTATGCAGCCATTTCGAATATGTGGTCTACATTGCTGTGACACAATGTCTTAACAATCTATTCAATTAATTTTTTGTTGCATGTGTGAGATCTTAAAGAGTTCTTGGTTGGACCTATGGCTCAGGGAATCTACTCTACCAATGAGCACAGAGTGGATTGGAGAGCAACCATCCATGCCAGAACTAAATCAATATTATATTGCATTCATTCATCTGCTGGGTGTGGTGTGCCACAGCCAAATAGTATTTGATCAACACAAGGTGTCTTATCATGCTCTTCCCAGCCTCTCTTTTGACTTGGAAGCATTCTCACATCAATAGGCAAAAGCAAAAGATTGAGAGGTAGCCATTATGGGAATGTCAGAGCCAAGAAAACGGATCTGTTCTTCATTGATTCTCTTACTTTTGATAAAGACCCCATTGCTGCCATGAAACGTCACTGTCATGACGCTTACACATTGGATTTCATATTAAGAACAAGAGCGCCCACTGGCTCTCCATTATCCATGAAGAAGGAAGCAAATGTCCACTTCTGAAAATTAAGATTTTGATCAATCTAATGTTGATGTTGATCAGTCTTATCCTACATCTGTGCAGCAGAGTACAGAAATGCCATCATAAAATTGCATTCTAAATAAAATTAGGCACCATCCAATCCCATGTGTTTCTATTGAAACATTAAGATCTGATATGATTTTGGGCTGAAAAACGTCCTTTTTCCCCCCTCCTACTCTCAATGAAGCAATCAAATTTCCTTGATGGTCTCTGGGAGCACTTAGCTTAAAAGAATACACTTCCAAATCAAAAAGCTTTCAATCATCTCAAATCGCATTTGGATGAGATGGTGCTCCTGAGCACAAAATTTGCTGGATGCGATTGAACATTTGAATGACTCACGTGCACATTGGCCATGTTGGGAGACATTAGGATTGACTTCCTCTGAGGCCTGCCGATTGCCTGTGACGGCTGGACAGCTTGAGCTCTGAACCAGCATGTCAAACACAGGACAGGACAAGAGCGGAGCAGGACACAGCACTTTTCATTACCACCGTGAGCTGACTGATAAGAACAGGACATAACTGATGGGCCATGGACGTAGAAACGTGGCCTACATAGCTACGGATCTTTACAAAGAAGAACTGACAGATTTATACAGCGGTTTATATTATCATGTACAGTTATGAAACAAAAAGGTCAATATAGATAACATGTATATGTAGTAAAATGCAAATAGTACAAATGTTATTGCACTTTCCAATGCAAATGAGCTGTTTGTCTTGGCTTTCATTCTTGGTAAACCAAAAGGTCACAATTTATTCAGTAAAAAAAAAAAAAAATCAGATCTGAAGTGGCACAGGTGTTCTCAAAAAATAAACTCTTCAAAATGGATTTATAATTTGACATGTAAATGTCATAATAGAAAAAGACTTATATCTTGATGTTGAACCCATGACTGAGAGAAATTATTCTCATGGGCATATTCTTCTCTAATCAAATTTATTCATCTAATAGCAGGGTGTAAATATACAAAAACAGGGTAATAAATAAGAAAAGTGGATGTTACAAGCTGCGGTTTATCTGACATATGCCAGAAAGCACACATGGACGTTGGAGAAGGCCAGTCATGAATGATAAGGAGGGGATAGCTATAACACAATTTTCCAATGTCACTAATGGGAGACAGATCACCCCTCTACACCAAAGTCTTATATCTCTACTGCTCATGTGGGGGAAATGTATGCTAATGGCTTCCAATCCCCATCCACTCGCATTTATTCTATAATGACTTTAAATTTGTGCATTAAAATAAAATAGAGAATAAATCTGGTGGAAAGCCGAGAGAGGAAAGTTTGAAAGGGGGGAGGACTGAAGCGTCATCACTCTTAAACCCTCATAAGAACTGCCTCGTCTCTGTTGAGCTCAACCATGTTTATTTCAATCAGAGAATTAAAAACATTAAGCTGTGTGTATTATTAGGCTTATAAACAGGAATCTGTGTGATCACATAGAGTGATGACGTCCATCTGCTAGCCGATGCTGAGAGGAACTGACTTTACATTCAGATTCAGATATGAGGGGTGTAACATGAAAACCTCACTCTAGGCTCATAATCTAAATAATTATGGTTCATGGAAGCACAGATTTTTGCCTTAATATGAAAATACTGTACAGTGTGTTGCCATTAGGTGCTGTAAAGGTGTAAGATTTCTAAGTATATAATAGGACTCAATTCTGACTGGTCAGAAGGTGTTGATTAATTTTCTATAACAGCATGGTCATGACAGTAAGTCTGGCTCTGGTTTATATTCATTCTTTATTATGCGCTATAGTAGCAGCTTGCACTTGGACTTTTATGTTGAATGTTCCACATACAAAAATGGATTAAAAACACGAGAAGAATGTTATTTAGCATTTTTTGGAAGGAGTCTCTAGTGTCGTTGCTTTGTAACACTGGAAACGGTAAAACTAACTGTTTTCTGACACAATCTTCAGAATGGGGGGCTTCTTGGTAACATGACAAGCTGCATTCTTTTGTCTTATTAACTTTATTAGAAAGGAAAAAAGAAAAGAGGCTGACGATCAAGTAATTTTTATAACGGTTATAACATGAGAGATAACAGGAGCTAACTTGTTTCACAGACGTTCCACACCATTACACATAACTTTAAAGGAATAAAAAAGTATGAGGTTTTGTTCTTTAATTAATATAATAATTGTTGCCAAAATAGTGGTATAATACAAATTAAACAATTCAGGATGCCCTGTTATATGGGGAAAAACAAACAAACAAAAAAAACCTTTGGGGTGGTAACGTCACACCACCATTTCATGTTTTATTCCTTACGTATGGCATGGGTAATAAGTGGGCTTGTGTTGATAATTGAGTGTGCAATACAGTATAATGTAAACATACGTTCTTCTGCTCTTACTTTTGAGTACAATCTCAAGTAATAGTGAGAACTAGCTCCTGATATGGAGAAAGATCTGATGCTATACCTTCAGGAATGTGTAAATGGTGGACTAAAAGGATGTTAGATATTGTTTTTGTTGTTGTTTTTTAAAACTTCTATCTAAGTAATTCAATAAAGATGCTAAAACAACTGGACATTTCAGCAAATGATGTTTAAAGCAAGATCCACTCTTACTTTAAACAACAATAAAAACAACAACAAAAATGGACTGAATTTGCTTCTAGTTTGTCTTAATTATTAATATTAATTGCTAAATTTCTAGGAAGCGAGTGGATTTTATTTAATTTAATAACCAAAACTGCATTGATTCCGAGGTTGCTTTTTTCCTTAATAATTTTTTTTTTCAGAAATGCCTTTTCTGTTAGAACAACCACCACAAAGAAAGCATACAAAATATCCATACACTATGTTTTACAGTGACGTTCATTTTTCCTTCCACTTTTGTTTGACAGATAAGTTAAGCATCTCCTTACTTGGTTCCTTTCTTGTATCCACCCTAGTGTCATCTGTGGTTTTTGGGTGAAGAGCAGAACATTGCAGACACTGACAGTGAGTTTTCAATGAAGACCACCAGTGTGAAATACCCCCTCCTTCAGCCCAACGGGGATGTGTGTATAATTGTGTCTCTTCAGAAGCTGAAAGTGCACGGCACAGCTTCAACCGTCCCTCTGCGTATGGATTTTTCATTCACTGGTATTTGGGTGACAGGGTCGCTCAAGACAGATTTCCCTTCATCTCTCCAACCATTTGTACATGTCTGACTGTCTAATGAAGATGCAGGGGAACACCATCGCAGAGAAGAGAGAGAGAGAGAGGACAAAAAAAGTGTGTTTGACTACAGGAGTAAAACTTATAGAGTAATATAAAAGAAAAAAATAGTTACAGTAGCATTCCCGTGTACCCTTTCTCATCAGGATCAATGTTTTGAAAGTAAATGTCTTCTATGGTTTATATTTTTCAATTACATGCAGTGCTAAACATAGAAGTCAATTATGCCTGAAACTTTACAGATTCATTGATTTAATACTAACCAGGTGTATAAATAAATAAATAAAATCCAAATTACACACACACACACACACACACACACACACACACATATATAATGTATGTATATATATATATATATATATATATATATATATATATATATATATATATATATATATATATGTGTGTGTGTGTATATATATATATAATTTGGAACAATATTGGCATTACATGAAATATCACACATACACATACGTACAGTATCTTACAGAAGTGAGTACACCCCTCACATTTTTATAAATATTTGATTATATGTTTTCATGTGACAACACTGAAGAAATGACACGCTGCTACAATGTAAAGTAGTGAGTGTACAGCTTGTGTAACAGTGTAAATTTGCTGTCCCCTCAAAATAACTCAACACACAGCCATTACTGTCTAAACTGCTGGCAACAAAAGTGAGTACACCCCTATGTGAAAATGTCCAAATTGGGCCCAATTAGCCATTTTCCCTCCCCGGTGTCATGCGACTTGTTAGTGTTACAAGGTCTCAGGAGTGAATGGGGAGCAGGTGTGTTAAATTTGGTGTCATCGCTCTCAAACTCCCTCATACTGGTCACTGGAAGTTCAACATGGAACCTCATGGTAAAGAACTCTCTGAGGATCTGAAAAAAGAATTGTTGCTCTACATAAAGATGGCCTAGGCTATAAGAAGATTGCCAAGACCCTGACACTGAGCTGCAGCCCATTGGCCAAGACCATACAGCAGTTTAACAGGACAGGTTCTACTCAGAACCGGCCTCACCATGGTCGACCAAAGAAGATGAGTGCACGTGCTCAGCGTCACATCCAGAGGTTGTCTTTGGGAAATAGATGTATGACTGCTGCCAGCATTGCTGCAGAGGTTGAAGGGGTGGGGGGTCAGCCTGCCAGTGCTCAGACCATACACCGCACACTGCATCAAATTGGTCTGCATGGCTGTCATCCCAGAAGGAAGCTTCTTCTAAAGATGATGCACAAGAAAGCCGGCAAACAGTTTGATGAAGGCAAGCAGACTAAGGACATGGATTACTGGAACCATGTCCTGTGGTCTGATGAGACCAAGATAAACTTATTCGGTTCAGATGGTGTCAAGCTTGTGTGGCGGCAACCAGGTGAGGAGTACAAAGACAAGTGTGTCTTGCCTACAATCGAGCATGGTGGTGGGAGTGTCATGGTCTGGGGCTGCCGGCACTGGGGAGCTACAGTTAATTGAGGGAACCATGAATGCCAACATGTACTGTGACATACTGAAGCAGAGCATGATCCCCTCCCTTCAGAGACTGGGCCACAGGGCAGTATTCCAACATGATAACGACCCCAAACACACCTCCAAGATGACCACTGCCTTGTTAAAGAAGCTGAGGGTGAAGGTGATGGACTGGCCAAGCATGTCTCCAGAACTAAACCCTATTGAGCATCTGTGGGGCATCCTCAAACGGAAGGTGGAAGAGCACAAGGTCTCTAACATCCACCAGTGCCGTGATGTTGTCATGGAGGAGTGGAAGAGGACTCCAGTGAACTCTATGCCCAAGAGGGTTAAGGCAGTGCTGAAAAATAATGGTGGCCACACAAAATATTGACACTTTGGGCCCAATTTGGACATTTTCACTTAGGGGTGTACTCACTTTTGTTGCCAGCGGTCTAGACATTAATGGCTGTGTGTTGAGTTATTTTGAGGGGACAGCAAATTTACACTGTTACACAAGCTGTACACTCACTACTTTACATTGTAGCAAAGTGTCATTTCTTCAGTGTTGTCACATTAAAAGATATTATCAAATATTTATAAAAATGAGAGGGGTGTACTCACTTTTGTGAGATACCGTATATATATATATATATATATATATATATATATATATATATATATATATATATATATATATATATACACACACACACACGCACACACACACCCCTATTTAAGGTTAGAACCACCTGATAGTAACAGACTCACACTGGAATATGGGTTGGAATCCATGTTGCAGAAGTGTTTAATCAATAAATTCTAAGCAGCAGGCTCAAACGTGGTCAATAAAACTAGTAGGGATCAGTAGCGGGTAATCAGTCCAACAGGCAAACAAGACAAGAGTAATCCACAAATGTAAATCCAAATACACAGGTAAAAGGTCATGAATGAATGGGTCTCCGATTGTGGCCTTACAGAACCCCTCCCTCTACAAATACCTCCCGGTGTTCTTCTCCGAGGGCGTCCCCTTGGTCTGGATGCTGGGCAATTGGGGTGCGTTAGGTGGAACTCGTGGGTCAATGAGAGGTCCAGGACATTTCTGTTGGCTACTCACGATGTCTACTCTGGTCTGTATCCTTCCCAGTCCACCAAATATTGCATCTGGCCTCCCCTCCTTCTGGAATCCAAGATTTTCCTGACCAGGTATGCTGGAGCTCCATCTATCTCCAGCAGTGGTGGAGATTCCATGGTTTCAGGGCAAGATGCAGGGTGGACTGGTTTTAACAGTGACACATGAAAGGAAGGAGAGATGCTGTAGTTAGCAGGAAGCTCTAGTTTGTAGGTCACAGGATTTATTTGTCTTAGGATATGAAATGGACCTACCTACCTGGGGCTGAGCTTCCTGCAGGGTAGCTGCAGATGAAGGTCCCGATGTAGACAGCCAGACTCCCTGACCCAGTTGGTAGTTGGGGTGGGGACGTCTCCTACGGTCATCGTGAATGTGTTGAACCCGGACACATTGGAGCCAAACGTGTGCACTGTTCCACACCCTCTCACTTCTCCTGACCCAATTGTACACTGCTGGCACTGTTGAGCATTCACCTGACCAAGGGAACATGGGTGGTTGCTAGCCCAGAAGAATTCAGTAGAGGAATGCTTGAGGGAATTCTGTGCATATTCAGCCCATGGAAGGAAGTCGTTCCATTTCTCCTGTTCCCAACTACAGTATGATCTCAGAGGCCATTTTCCACTCATTTCCTTTTTAGATTTGGATAAGGTTTAATGCACTTCTAAGGTCTAGCTTGGTAAAAAATTCAGGCCTCCCGCAGTTGTTCCAGGGCTGAGGGGATTAATGACGGTGGATATCTATACTTGACATTGACTGAGTTAGGGCCACATTGGTCAATGCAGGGTCTGAGGCCGCTGCCATTTTTTTCCACAAAGAAGAATCCTGCTGCTGCAGGGGATGTGGATGGGCGTATGAAGCCTGAGGCTAATGCTTCCTCAATATACTTTTCCATAGCCTGGCTCTCTGGAAGTGATAAAGGGTACACCTTGCTTTTAGGAGGGGCTGTAATGGACACAATCCCAAGGACAGTGAGTTGTGTTGCTTTGACTTTATTGAACACCTCCGCAAATTCCTCTGGAATCTGGGTTAGAGCTTGAATGTTGGGGCCTTTGATGCTGGTGAGACAATGACCATTGGAAAAAGTGCTATACAAATAAAATTGAATTGAATTGTGGAGAGACATGGCAGATTGATTGTTGATTGGAATCATCTTTGCTGAAGTACCTTCACCACTGGAGAAGTTCACCTTGTGCCCAGGAGATAGTTGGATCATGTGTAGTTAATCAGGTGTAGCCCAGGATGATAGGATTCTTCAGAGAAGATATGACATAGTAGGATCTTCTCTGTATGGAAAAGGCCAATTCAGACTGTTAGTGGTATGGTTTGTTGTGAGATGCCTGTTCCTATGGGACCATTGTTGACAGCTGTAATGTTGATGGATGGGGGGCATGGTGAGGTAGGCATATTGAGTTCAGTGATGAGGTCATGATGGATTATGTTTGCAGCTGCCCCGGAAACATGGTTAGAACTTCCATTAAAATCAATGGTTAGGGATAGGTGGAAACTTTCCCTGAATGGTAAGGGAGAAATTATCTTATTCACTTTTTGGCTGGAAGTCTGGGTTTTATTGGGGCACGTAGTCCATTGGTGACCTGATTATCTGTAGTAGAAGCACAGCCCCTTGCATTGATGCCGATGGCGCTCTTCCAAACACACCCTGGTGTATCCTATTTGCATGGGTTCTGGGGCTTAATGAATTAATGATTGAATGACATACTGGGTGGTGACTAGGCTTGAGACAGTTTAAATTGGGGATTGTTTCTAATAAATTGTCCAAATTCACAGCCATATTGATATATTCAGAGAAGGTGATAGTTTTATCTTGGCATGCTAGTTCTGCTTCCAAGTTTTTAGTCCTTCACAGAAGACTGCTTTCAGCATGTGATCATCCCATCCACTAGCACCTAGTGTACAGAAGTGAACAGGGTATTTGGCGACGGATTGTTTTCCCTGGCACAGGTGCAATATCTGTACTGAAACATCCAGTCATCCCACAGGATATTTGAACACTTCTCTAATTTGTTTTGAGAAATTATCAAATGAGGTCTGTAACTGAGTCACACTGGAAGATGGGTTGGAACCCATGCACTGCAGAAGAGTTTAATCAATAAATCCAAAATAGCAAGCTCAAACGTGGTCAATAAAACAAGCAGGGATCAGTAACAGGTAATCAGTCAAACAAGTAAACAAGGCAAGGGTATTCCAACAATGTAAATCCAAATACACAGGCAAAAGGTCATAACAGGAAGCAATACTTGAATCAGTTCGACAAACACTCAGTAAGACAGGTAAACTGGTAATATTACACAGTGTCTAATGGAGCACATGGTTTACAAACCTACCTCCCTCTGGTGGTGGGATGAGTGGGTCTCGGATTGTGGCTGTACATTGGTGCTTTATGGAACCATTTTTGATGGACAAAGAATTTTCGTTAAGCATTAAACTTAGTTTATTTGCACATTTCCACAGGTGGTTTCTGCTAACCACTACATATTTGAATATAGACACAGAATAATATATTCTACACTACAAAAGGCCTTGAGTAGAAGTTGAATATACACTGCCTGGCCATAAAAAAGGTAGCAATGATTGGAGTCTATGATTGGATAATTATTGCTGTGATTAATATATGTTTCAGCTGGCAACAATTCTTTTAACCCTCACTGATGCAGTGTGTAGCTTCCCATTTCTTAAACAACCATGTTCAGAAGATGTATACCATGGTTGTGGAAAAATTTTACTGTGTTTCAGAAGGGGCAAATTATTGGCCTGCATCAAGCAAAGAAAACCAAGATGATTGCTGAAATCTCTGGAATTGAGTTAAGAACTGTCCAATGCATAATTAAAATCTGGAAGGAGAGTGGTGAACTGTCAACTGGTCAGAAAAATTAATGGATCAGAGATTGGTGAAGTCATATCATAAAAAATTGACAGTAGAACTCATGGCTATGTTTAATAGTGAAATTAAGAGCATTTCCACATGCTCAATGTGATGAGAACTTACAGGATTGGGATTAAACACCTGTGTGGCCTAGTCTGAGGCTAATCAGATAAAATGAGTTCACTTTGCTAGGGAGCATAAAAATTGGACTGTGGAGCAATAGAAAAAGGTCATGTTGTCTGATGAGTCCAGATTTACACTATTCCAAAGCACGCATCATTCATAATGCCTTCTGTACAAGCCTCTGGAGGAAGTGTTATGATATGGGGTTGCTTCAATTGGTCAGGTCTAGGCTCTGCAACATTATTCAGCAATAAGTCAACGGAGTACCTGAATGTACTGAATGACCATGTTATCCCATCAATTGATTTTTTCTTCACTGATGGCACAGGCAATGCCAAGATTCATTGGGCTCAAATTGTGAAATAGTGGTTCAAGTGACATGAGGAATCACTTTCACACATGAATTGGGCACCACAGAGTCCTGACCTTAACCTCATTGAAAGTCTTTGGGATGTGCTAGAGAAGACTTTACAGAGTGGTTTCCCGCCCTCAATACAAGATCTTGGCCAAAAATTAAGGCAACTCTGGATGAAAATATATGTTGTTATGTTGCACAAGGTTGTCGAAACAATGCCAAAATGAATGCATGCTGTAGTCAAAGCTAAAAGTGGTACAACGAAATTTCTGAGTGTGCAACTTTATTTTTTCTTTTGGCTAGGCAATGTACGTAAACTGTGAAACATAGAATAAAGAAGAATAGTTTAAAGACATGATGGATAAAGATATTCTTCCTGCACTTAAGAAAAACTTCCATATAATGTTCACTATAAGGTCATAAAAGGTTCTCAGTATTAGTAATAGAAGCCTAAGTGACCCTGAACTGAACTTTATCAGAGGTATTTGTACACTGTACATTCACTTTCACCCAGCCTCATTTCCATTCTCTTATCATTTTATTTATGGGGACGTGAGGACAACTCAGATGTGAAAACATATTTCACAATTAAGGCAGTCAGTCTCATTAAGGAGAGGCCGGAGGCAATGGAGAGAAGCGAGGCACACAAGCCAAACATTTCTCAGATGAAACACTGTTCATAAATGTCTGTTTTTATTAACTAGCCTTTCTGTGGCTCGGCCTAAAAGACCAAAACAAGGAGCGTGCAAGTGTAATACTGGTGGGTCCCTAAAGAAGAAAAAGAAGAAGCAAAAAAAACCAACTTAAACAACAACAACAACAACAACAACAACATAATAATAATAATAATAATAATAATAATAATAATAATAATAATAATAATAATAAACAGTACTCTATTATGTCAATAGACCGCTTCTATTATCTAAATTTATAAAATATTAAACCTTAACTATGGCTTGGTGGTAAAACTTCATACAGCATACTGTATGGAACCCAAAAGCTCACTTCACACCTGCTTCATCCTGTACAAATTTGTCCTCTTTCTAGGTTTGAATAAAGTGTCTCGTCCTTTCAAGTTGAGCCAAGTCCTAATGCAGTCTGTTTAACGCTCAACACAGCTATGGAGAAAGGTGGAAAGGGTGGAAAGGGAGGGTGGACGGTGAAGAGGTGACAGATTCTTTTCCCCTCAGTAAGCCTCGGAAATAAATCTCCTGCCTCTCTGTTTGACTTTTTGATGAGAAAGTGTTGTGCAATAATGCAATTCTGAAAGGAAAAGGCACTTAGGAGCCTGAGACGTGGATTAGCAATTTGTACAAGCTATGTATAACCATAAATCGTGGACTATTGGGCCAGCGTTGTCTTTGATAGGGGGATGTTTGAGTTCCACAGAGCCTGCTTCAATCTGAAATGCAATATCCAGGCAGAAACAGCTGTTTCAGTATTGCAGAAAATAAATGGATGGTGCGAGGGGTGAAGGGGCGGGGAGTAAGAAAATGTACGAAGCAGCAAAAACGATGTATGTCCAGACATGACCTTATCAAAGTGACTGGAGTCCTTTGCTTATTGCCCAGAACCAATTTGAGCTGACCGAACGCAGCGGGTACATCATGGGGAGGTAAAAGGACAGCTTTCTCTCTCCCCTCCACCCTCTCCTTCTTCTTCCTCTACTTTGCTTACGGTGGACCAGAAGTGGCTGAAGATTAGCATATGACATGACAGATTACATTAAATCACATCCTTGCAGTGCTTTATGACATTAGCCTCTTAGCCCAGGCAGCTAGGCACATGCAAATGCAGCTTTGTTACTTAAAAACCCTTCTTACTTAAATCTGCTGAGTGACATGACACCTTTGATATGATTATTAGCACGCTGCAAGATAGGGAGAGGAATTCAGACAGTTCTGAACAAAGATTTATAGGAGTTGATGAAAACAGCAGCCCAGTACTACTTCAGCCTTTTATAGCTCAAGCACCATGTATCTATAGACAAAATCTTCAGCATATTTTTAATGGCGCAATCTTTCTACATAGGCGTGCGCAACATGTTGGACTTTAACCTTGTTTCCTGAAAGAAATATTTAAGCAATGTAAATGTGTCTATACTAGTAACTTAAATGTTGCTTTCTCCTTCATTTTCCATCCAAATAGCTCATTCTGTGAGTGACTCTGCTAATGATTCAAGCCGATGAATCATTCTTATGATTCATTACGGCTTCCAAAAAATCCCACTTTAATGTCCTATTTCCCCTGCTTACGATTCAGACAAAACTAGCATTGTTGCATTCAGTCCATTCATTTTGACACTCATTTGTTACATAACAATGTATCACATTTCATTCCATATAAATCAATTGGCGTCGTCGTCCTTGGTCCTCTCATACACAGAGCATGGTGTGTGTGTGTGTGTGTGTGTGTGTGTGTTTGACCTGGATTTCAGCTCCTCTTCCCCAATTATTCAGAATGTGACAGCAGAAGCCCTCTGCCCCTCCACAGTGTCTTCCAAGTGTTCACTGGTCTTTAATCTTAATTATAAAGCTATCATTATGGTGCAGACATGCGTCTGCCGGTAGCATGGCTGTGGGCGTCCATGCTCAGAATCAATCACGCCCTGGGAAGTTTTGGCCATGGCGCTTTCTTCTCCTTTCATTTATTCTCGTTTCAATTTTCATAATTGCTGCTGTCCTTACACTTATGGACTGCACACACACATGCACACACACACACACACACACACACACACACACACACACACACACACACACACACACATAAACACAGTTATTCTCGTAGCTAATGTTTAGCAGGCTCGGGCGGTTTCAGACATTTTGTTGCATCCTGGATGTTCACTTAAAAGGATAAAAAAGGATAAAAGGATCTCACCTATTTTTTGAGATGGATAGCAGTTGGCTCACAAACAGGAGTAGTAAGATTTCTTTGATGTGTGTTGTATAATCTAGCTGTGTAACTGCTGTTTGTGTTTGTTCCATCATGAAGTAATCATGTTTCCAAAAGAGGTCTGGATGTGTCAATAAGAGAGCATGCATTTGGAAGAGAAGTCAGATGATGTAGTTAAGCTCAACATGGCAGAGTGCATTAGTATCTCTGTGCCAATTTATGAAAGTAGAAGAAAAGCCCAGCAGAGCAGAAAGCGACAGAGTGCTATTCATCATTCAGCATTATGCTGTTTTTATTTAATTCATGCACAAATCACTCTCCAGTGACCGTCGACAAGGACTAAAATGTCCTAACATGGAGAGTTTTGCTCCTAACAGTGTTTTCACACCTTATTAGATATGTTTAAGATGGAAAAAAGCACAAAAGCTTGCCAAACTGTCAAGGTTCTGCAAGTCATCTGACTTCTACATAATTCAAGATGGCTGCCTGTAGTACATGGATTCAGATGTATGAGGACATGGTGTGTGGCTAATTTCCTGAAAGCTCACTTGCTAACCTGAGTAACTGAGGTGGTGAAATTTAGGAGTAGAGAAGTTGTCAGGACTGCATTAGAGGAGCTGATCAAAGGCCTTTGTCAGGCCAGCCTCACCAGACCCTCCGATGACTCTGATCCCTCTGCCAACAGACTTGTTTTACTGTTAAGGCAGCTTTATGTTTGAATTTTATGTGCCAATTAATTAGGTGCTTTCTAATATATGTCGAGAGAACTGTAAACTATTTAGAGTGGGCTAAAGGCAGAGAGATCTGCACTAAAGTTCTCTTGATTTATGACAGCCAACATTCACATTCAGTAAGCAAGAGACAGCTGAGAGTGCATGCTTACCGCACGGAAAGCACTCCGCACTAGGAGGAGGATTAAAATGGCTTCCATTGAAGTCTAAATATTTAATTTCTTAATAGAGGACATTAATTTTAGAAGAACTGTGAGGACATTAATGAGGCTAATGCAGAGTGGCATGCCCCATAACGTTAATTTGATAGGTAAAAATGGCAATCTGAATTCCGTAATGTGACTGTCCATAACACTCTGAGCTCTTTGCTTTGGATGTGAAAATGTATTTTCTCCTGCAACCCAATGACCTACTATATGTAAAATATTCTAATGGCTAGGACTGAATTAGCTGTTTTTGAATAATGATGCAAGTACTAACCCTACCCTTTACCTAAACTAATAATATTTGTATTTTATTTTGTTCAGCAGTCACTTTTATAAAAATCAATTTATGGCAGAATTACAATCCAAGTATCCAGATAATCATTTGAGGGTTAATAGCTTTGCTTAAGGGAACAAAAATGGCTGTCTGTAAGACCTGGGGTTTGAATGCACAACCTTGCATTTGAGGCCAAATTTTTATGTACACCTAGAATAAAGAAATTTAATCTCAATTTTTTCACAACTCCATATATTTCATGTTACCAAACATTTTAAGCTTACATTCATAGGTAATAAAATGGCTTAAACACAATGGCAAAAAAGACACACTTTTAAAATTCCAGCAAAGTATTGTGAGAAGCTTGCAGAAAGCTACCCCAAGCATTTAATCCAATCAAAGCAATTAAAAGGCCACCAAATAATAAAAAAGTTTATGTAAACTTTTGACCAACTGAAAATCTGAAATAATAAATTAATGCTCAAACAAATCTCACTTAACTGCACTTTTGAAATGACCTCTTATGTAAATAAAATAGATCACCTAATTGACTTCACACAATAAACATACGGTAATGTGAAATGTATAAAGTTGTGAAAAAGTGTTTGAACGTCTTTAGCCTAGGTGTATGTAATTTTTTTGGCCTCAGCCATATAGTCTCTACCCCAAAACGTTAAATACTGAGAAACTGTTGTCCCTTAACCTAAACCATATAAAACTTTATATATTGGCTTGTGTAAATTCTTAGAATTTTGTGAAAACATGTTGCCTACAAATGTCAAGTGGAAAAAAACTGTCTCTTTTGGAGCTTGAGAAATGTACAGATTAAATAAAAATAAATAGATTAAATATGACTGACAAATATTCAACTTTTTGGAAATGTAAGAATAACAAATCACAATAAAAGTCATTTTGATAATTTCGATATTTTCAGTTAGTCTCTTCCTTTTTGTAAACTATATGTTTGAGTATGTTTGGTTAGAGTAGAGAGTATAGCATGTGTAGTAACCAGTTTAGCACTATCTTTTACTAGTTTTATTTTCATTAAATAAGAGAATTCCTGTAATCATTAATAAAATAATGAATGTTAAAAATAAAAGGTAAAAAACAGGCATAAGTAATTTCATTAATTGGATGTTTATTTCAAAGACATTTTTTTTTGCCAATGTTCTAGGTGTGAAGAATCATTTGGATTCAAGCCCCCAAAACTTGGCTTGGTTGACATGAAATGCTCAAACTTGACACTGAATGTATGTGACAGCTTGATGCTAATGTTGGTGGCATAAGCCAAGCTATATATAAAATTCCTGGAAAAACATGGGAGGGAAACATCACCTCAGATGGTGTGAGTGGGATCTGATACCTAATAAGGCTTTACACGTTCACCTTCATTAGAAATTCATATAGCTTTTCTGTTAAGGAGGAAAGGGGAGAAAAGGAGACTGACATAATGTTATAAGATTTGGAATTCAAAATACAGTTTTGTTGAATATCTTCCTCACCTAACCATGCATAACTTTACATACGAGTTGGTTTATGAAGATTTTTTTTTTTAATCAATTTGAGCTCAGGTTACTGTCTGTACAGAGTTTCACATGTTCTCCCCAAGTAAGGGTTTCCTTTGGGTTCTGTAGTTTCTCCCCAACTCCCAAAAACATGGTAGGTAAACTAGTGACTCTAAATTGTCCCTAGATTTGGAGGAGTATGTGAATGTATCTGTAACCTGCAATGGACTTGTGACCCATTCATGGTGTATTCCCACCTTAAGTCCAGTGTTCCCAGGATAGGCTCTGGAGCCAAGTGGATACTGAAGTTATACCTGAAGTTAATTAGTGAGTGAGTGAGTGGGTGGGTGAGTGAGTGAGTGAATGGTTTCAATAACTATCACTGTGGAACTTTTAGATGAATTATTTTCTATCAAACAATAGTAATATAAGCATGCAATAAATTGGACAAATCTTTGAAAATGTTAATGCTAACTTCAAATCTGAAACTGCCACAGCTAAATTTAACAGGGCGCCTTTCGGATATGTAAGCCTATAGGTTGTTTAGCTGTATATGTGTCTTTCATACAGAATAAAGAGACAAAAGCACATACACAAACAGATACACAAAGGAGGACACAAGATTGGATACAGCAATGAAGTGAAACCGATTTAACTTCCAAAAAGAGCATGTTGAGACAAATATCAAGAGATGGAAACTCAAGTCTGCAACTTGGACTTGAGTCACATATAAGTGGCACAAAAAAAAAAAAAAAGACAACTTGACTTGACTCATGAACAACTGACTCAAGACTTGACTTGGACTTGAAGACAGAGACATGAGTCATTTTGGTTTGGCACTCCCGATTACGTTCTCTCTTTACTACCCCACATGAAAGCATAAAACACCACATTTTACTATTCATTCCTCATTCATTTATTCTCTATCAGTATGTGTTGCAGCAGCAAATATCGCAATAATTCATCTCTAAACACACCAAACTAGCATTATTATATACACACGTGGCGCATCTGAAGGCGTGTGTTCATCCCTCACTGGAAAAGTGCTGTTATATAAATCAACATCAAACAATACCAATACAGCCAAGTCTTACAGCCAAGTGATAATCTTCGTGTCCTTTAATTTGACAAACAATCAATTAATCCAAATGGAAGTTGCGGTGTTACACAACTGTCAGGTGCTTTTCAAGAGGTACAAATATTTCCATGTTCTTTTCATGTTTTTTCTGTCCCAAGTATTAGCTACCATATGCATATAATAACCAAGTTTACCAAGTTAAATACACTCTATACACGATCGCTTGAGTGTTTTGTCTCAGCCAGCTCAGTTACATCCGGTGCAGCACCGGAAGCCGATTTCGCTATTGGCGATAACTGTGAAGATGGCACAAGAGAGTACAAAATATTACACTCACTGTTCACATAAGCTTCCCCAGATTACCATGAATGACGTCAATCATATTGTGAGGCAGTCAAGCAGTCACCTGTTACACCTGACAGTAAGAAGGAGAAGGACTTCAAATTATATATTTCGAGTTACATTACACACACACACACACACACACACACACACACATATATATATATATATATATATATATATATATATATATATATATATATATATAATAGTTTAATTGTTGTAAAATGAATCATGACAGTATTTTCAGAAGACAAAGTTTTCTTTACCATTATGCTATTAACTTAGAATGACTACCTATTGATGATAGCAGACCATGATGTTCCAGGCATGCCACAGAAATCACAGAACAATTCTGCCTTGGGGTAGCAGTCAATCCTGATTAAACTTATCCTCTGTAAGCTGATTACCAGGGGGTGCTTCCAAAAGTACTAAAAGCAGGGTGGCTCCTAGGAGGTGTCCTGGTAGATGATATTCATTAAAACTATTGCACGGGGGCTTTAAAGGTCAAGTCAAGATTTTTATGCTGGATTTGTGTCAAGTGTTCGCCACTACCTTCAGTTTCTGCATGGTGGATTTGGTGGATGTAGCTAACATCCAGCAGCTCCTGAAATCTTGTTGTTGTTCTTTTGGGTCCTTCACAGAGTTTCTCTCTTCCACATAGTTGGTCCATCACTGCATGCTTTGGTGCTAGAAGAGGCAGGAGATTCTCCTTACAGAGTAAAATAGAGTACCTCTGAACTCCCAGCTATATCCACTCATATAGGCTTCTCTTCCAGTAACCAAACTGCATCTCTGTGTTGTATAAAATGGGTGATGAGGTTTTCATTCTTGCATGGTATAATGACCATCTGCCAGACCTTAACCACATTGTAAAGGAGTTGATTTGATTATATGCCAATGTGAGTGAACAGACAGTGTGAAGGAGACAGATTATGAAAATTGGAATTGATATACAGGAGAGGCTGGCCTTGGCTCATATAGTGGAATGGAAAAGCTTTCTTTATTGTCTTTGCTGGATGTATGTGTTTCCACAGGTATTAAAAACTCTGTATATGAAAAGACTTGAGACATGAGTAATGGGGCACATAAAGTGTTAACATTAATTTCTCAAACATCTTGTTCGATGGTTTTCTCACTCGTTTGCCTTTGCCCACTTCATCCTATCACTTTCACCATGTTGAGAACATAGCTACTCCCAGGTGAATGATCTAGGTACTATGTCACAAGTTGATGACTTTCTTTGTAAATGTTGGTGTCCCTGCTGGACTTTTCTTTTTGCTTTCTTTAAAACTCTCAGTAAGCTTGTGAACGATTTACAGGTGTCTATTTCAGCATACCTGGTACTTGTCTTTGAGGTAGCATTGTTGCTTGATTATCTCTTCCACACATCTTGTGTCACTTTTCTGCCCTGATCCTGTTGTACTTCTGGTTAAAGTCAAATTTAACTTAATACAGAAAATGTGGTATTTCTTAGGCTTAGCTGACTTGCTAGCTTGAGTCTCAGTGTTTTTGGAGGTTGTTTTAAATTGGGTGGCTGGCCTAGATGACTTTATGCTGATCACTATGGTCTTGTTTCCTGGAAGCTTAAACTTGGACACACTGTGTACTTCATATTCAAACCATTCTTTGTGATCCAGTAGAATTGGAATTGGCCTCTCAAAGGCAGTAATGAAGGGTTTTAAGTTTTCTCTAAGATCCTGAGTTGACTTCAATGGCAGACAAGCAACCTTGTCTTCATCCCCAAGCTGATAAAACATCCCCACCAAGGACCTAACTTTTAGTGCAAACATCTTGATTGCATGTGCCCCCAGTACATCACCTACAGACTACAGAACTATCTTGTGCCATTCTATGCAACACGATCTCAGCCAAGGCGATGGCTTCTATTTATTCGCCTCTCTGATCTGCTTGTCTTGAAAAAATTACTGCAGGACTGATCTTGACATTTAGTGCATAGTGAGCATGTAACTCTTTGTCTAGGGATTGTAATCAAATACCAAGGTTGTATAGTCTAGGACTGCTTAAAGATCTTTAAGATTGCTTGGTGGTCAGATAATCAGGCAGGGACATCACATCATGTTCTTCTTCTTGATACACCTCATAACTGGAAACAGTCAAATCTGTCTGAAAGGTCCAAAATTGTAGCATATATTTTATACATGGCCAAAATGGACCTTTATTACATACACTATATGGCCAATAGTATGTTATATATGTATATTACAAGGATATCGCTATATTTTGGAATATGGCTGTGGGGATTTGTGCTCATTCAGGTCCAAGAGCATTAGTGAAGTGAGGAATTGATGGAGTTGAGGTCAGGGCCCTGTGTAGGCCACTTGAGTTCTTCCACTCCAACCATGGCAATGCCATGCTGGAACATCTTTGGCCCTTTAGTTGTAGTGTTGTAGTTGTTGGAAGTCTTGAAGCTACAGCATACATTGATACTCTGCACAACTGTTTGCTTCCAACTTTGTGACAACAGTTTGGGGAAGGCCTACATGTGGGTGTGATGGTCAGGTTTCCACATACTTTTGACCATATAGCGTATATCCAAATTACTATTAATGTTTTAGTGCTCTTGCTGCTTTAGGTTTTGTGTATTTTCTGTATTTTCACTCACATGAGGACAATAGAAACTATTTTGAACTATTTTATTTTAGCCAAAGATCTTGTTCTTCTTACCTGGCTTAGTAGGTATGTTAGAGCAGGAAAATGATCAAATTATGCTGGCCTTCTAGGACTGGAGTTGATGACCCTGCTGTAAAGTGACGCTTAGGAATAAAAAAATGTCTGCTATGAAAAAGATAACCACTGAATATTTAATTATGCTTATGTTACATAGGCAGCACTTTAAACTACAGATACAATACTTAAAAATACAAATTAATACATGAATAATTGATTGCCAAATTCTACCTAGTTCTGACTCAGTTGGTTTCCCAAACTCTGTACAGAGTTTTGAACCTCTAAGTATAATTATTAGATGGTCTTTATCTACCATTCTCATTTACTACTCATGCTCTCTGTAATTGGCTTCACAATTTACTCGTTTCCAGCATTCTCATTTAACCTCCTTCTTTCACCCCGTGATCTCAGCTGTTTCTTAGAATTTCTAAGCTGTAATTCTTAAAGACCCACATCTTCTTGTACAGAAGATTTTAAAATCTTTGCAACCTGGAGCCCTCTAAATTAAATTTCACATACCCCATCAGTATAGCTTTTCTAAACATTACAAATCCAAATATTAGGCTGATTATTTACATTGTGTATGATTACTTGGGTATTTTTTGGAACTGTGGAACGTTTTATCTCTGAACTTTCCACAAACAGAACACATTAGGTAGGTCCAAGTGACATTTTTTTTTATAGTACTACTTGTTTTGAGTTATTAAGAAGATCATGAAGCCCCTGGCTAAGTTTCATGGACCCTTGTTCTAGTCCATTTTGTATTGTGTCCCTTGGTTTGACCCCTGTGTGTGGTTTATATTTGCTATGTCTGTTCCTTGACTCTGAATGTGGAGTTCGCCAGTGTTACTTGAAAGACTTGATAAAACTCTGCATTTGGGTCCACACATGTCTCCAGAGTCCTCCTTGATACTATTATGATAAAAACAGCATGAGAGATGTGAGCTAAGCTGGGAACTTGAGCACATGGGTCAAGTATTCATCGCAGAATGCTCTAGGAGAATGAGACCTTCTTTAAATCTCTAAAAGCCTCGATTTAATGCCGTTACAAAGCACATTATTATGAGCCATAATGTATGTAAAGTCTCTCATGGTTAGGCGCTTAGTTAATGAGACCAGCAATGTATAACAAGGTATTTCTAAAGGAAAACAAAAGGAGCAACTTTGAAAAAATCTTTAAATTTTACATAAAGCCAGCCATTACTTTTATTTGTTCATTTTCTTTTGAATAAGTGTATTTGATGGCTTTGCTGTCTTTGCTGTTTGTTGTTACCATGTATGAGTGGTGGCTGGTGGATTTTAAAATAGGGAAAGCATTTATCTCTCTCTCTCTCTCTCTCTCTCTCTCTCTCTATCTATCTATCTATCTATATAAAAATTATATAACGCTATTATAAATACTATCATAAACGTAACACGAACAATTAATGTGCTCATTTTCTCATTCTAATAAGTTATTGCTCATTCACAAGGATTTAAAATCTAAGATTACTGATAAACACAGGCAATTGATTTTACTGTGTCAAGACAGCTGAAAAGACCTTTTTTGCTTCCTGAATTTTGTATTAAAAGCTTGGGTCTGCCCTCTTGTTTCATTTTCTGTCTCTCCTCATAATTATGAGCATCAAAACACTTTTCTCAAATCAGGTCAACACTAGCAGTGTCTGCCATTTTGTCCCCAAAAGTAGCTAAGCTGCTAGCTGAAAAAGGTAGCTAGCTAGCTAGACATACAAACAACACATTTCAGAAATTAATGCAAATAATCAAACAGAACTTTTTACAGGCTCCAGGCGATTACAACCAGCACAGATATGTTTAAGTTTGACATGTCAGTCATATTCATTCCCGATTTATTGATTGGCAGCTTGTTTTGAGGTTCCGCCACTTTGAGAGGTCTACCAATCATCATAAGGAGAAACCGTACATTCAAGCAGAACAAATGAAAAAGCGCACTGTCCAATAAACATTGGGATGTTTATTTACTCCATTCACTCCCAGTCAAATCCATTCACTCCCAGTGAAGCCATGCATCTGGGCGGGACTCAAAAGAATACTTTAAAAGCCTTTTTGTGTTTGTGTCAGTGTTTGTTAGCTGTGTGTTGGGGGCTTCAAAGGAGATTGTGCTGTCTGCTGAAAAGAGTTTGAGTTTAATGAATAAACAGTGTGATATTGCAGTGAGATCAATTGATCAGCAAAATATTCCATTCCACCAAGATTGATGAATAATATAGACACGTCATTTCCGCATTTTAAAGAAATTTTAGGGGAAGCCGGGTTTCTCGTGTGGTCTTAAAGCAATCACATGTGCCATGTAGATAATAAATATAAATATAAATAGAATGGTCAAAAAATCAATATGTAATGTTAACTACACTATCTTAAACTTCCCCTTTGTTTGCATCTAGTTTTTTAGAGCCAAACTGTACAAGACATAGTGCTGCTAAATATAGCTAGAACTAAACTGCAAAAAAAAAGAAAAAAAAAACAACAACAAAAAAACACAAATTGCGACAATATGATATAATGCATGCATGCTGAAAGCCTGTAGAGATGTGTTGGTCTGCCTGTACAGAAGTTAATGAGTTCCACTCCTTTCCATATCTCTGCTTCTCTGCTTGAGATAAGATCCAAACACTTCAAAGGAGATGATAGGGTGCTATAATGAAGAATTATAAAGCTAAGCTGCCTGTTGATAACCTATCTACCATTTATTTCATTATTGCTTACATGGTCACCATTTGCCTTTAAAGAAAATCCTCAGTACACACATGACTCTAAAGAGAGAATGGCTAAGTTAGCTGACCTTTTTGAAAGGTTAAGTCTTGTTTTGCTTTGTGGCCTTTCTTGGTCCCTTTGCCCCAGGAACAGATGAACTCTTTGTTTACAATTTGCCAGACAAATAGAAAGAGAGGGAAAAAGCTCTGGGCAGGTTTTAAACACTCCAGGTTTCATCAGCCTATTCAGCAACTAGATTGCAATGCTAGGCATCTCCCTCCCTTTCTGTACCTCTTTTTTTTTCCAATAACAACCATCACAAAGTTTGGTGCCGGTATGTAACTGCTAATTTATCCTCTCAATGTATGATATCCTGTCATCTCCTCATTTGTCTTAGAGTGTTTCTAATCAGAGATAATCCCAGTCAAATCCTTTGATTGTGTGTTTGGACGCGATCCATCTTTAAAGAAGCAATTTAATGGGGTCTGTGGCACATGGTGTTGAGTCATTTATCTAGTGAAATGACTAGAGATGCTTGTTTTCATAAGAGAGCTCTTCATGAAAAGAAGTGAGACTTGCCATTTAATTAGCCGAGGGGAAGGCCTGACTTACTCCTTGATCAAGCATATTGCAGGAGATATGAAGAATTTTCCACTGACATGCTCTCTGTCCTTCTCTCCTTCTTTGGAAGAGCTTGCTTGCTATCTTTACTCTAACAAGGTGCACCGGTTCCAGCACTCACATTTTAAAAGCTTCAAACCTGACAGGCTGCTCTTACATCACGGCTGATTACATGAGCGGAGTGAGGTGTGTTGCTAGGCTGCACACATTCCATGGATGGCACTATACAGATGTTGCTCCATTTTTTGCCTGTCATCTGATTGATCTCTAACTTGTTTCTGTGCATGACTTTAAATTGAGGGAATAAGCAACCTCTCTATCCAAAATTCCCAAAGTATTTAGTTTGGCAGGATAATCTCCCATCATGCAAACACTGAAAAATAGTTTCCCCCCAAAATTAAAAATAAATCAACAAGCATACAACTTGCTTTCTGTTAGCTTTTGAAGGCCAGCAGGAGTTTTGTTAAATACTGTTACATGTAATTCTGTCTCATGGAATTTGTTATATTGTAACATTTGGGAGCCAGAAGCAGTTAGATGTAAGTATATCATTAGTTTGACATTTCCAGTAGTCATAGTGATGTTTCAGTGCTTTGGTCAAAAGACAAACAGATAAGGATGTCACATCCAAAATAGGCAGGTTTGAAAATCTTAGAAAAGAAAATATTAAATGTTAATATTGATTCTATTATTGTGCACTTACTTGATGTAATCTTCTGCTGTAAAAAAATAACCGGTAGTGTTATTGATTTTATGCAAATATCGAGAATACCGGATTTGGTGACATGAAAAATAAATCATAAGAAAGTGTGAGAAGGAAACTACAGGGAACTGTAAACTTTCGGTTCTTTTATACTTTGAATCAACTTCTCAGCTGTATAAATGAGATTAAAAAAAAAAAAAAAAAGGATTGTCCTTTCACTTCTGTAAGTCACTCTGGATAAATGTCTGCCAAATGCCCTAAACATAAATGTAAATCTCTCACAGCTCCATTGTCTGCAGTTTGAACTAGGACTCAGGTTACTCTCTGTGTAGAGTTCAACATTATGCCTGTGTATATCCTCCAGCTTTTCCGGTTTCCTCCCACTTCCCCAAAACATGCCAGTGTTGGACAGATTATGCTATGGATTATGGAAGTATGTTCCACCTTTCATCTGGAGTAAGATCTCACCTATTCTAGTTTTCTGTTCACTGATTAATATCCATTACATAATTTATCAAAAATAATTAATTATGTTTGTTTTTAGGGCATACAGTGGCTTAGAGGTTAGCACATTCACTTCACACCTCCAGGTTTGGAGGTTCAATTCCTGTCACTGCCCTGTGTGTGCGGAGTTTGCATGTTCCCCCATGCTGTGGGGGTTTCCTCCGGGTACTCTGGTTACCTCCTCCAGTCCAAAGACATGCATGGTAGGCTGTTAGGCATGTCCAAAGTGTCTGTAGTGTATGAATGGGTGTGTTATTGTGAATGTGATTGTGCCCTGTGATGGATTGGCAGCCTGTCCAGGGTGTACCCTGCCTTGTGCCCTATGCTCCCTGGGATAGGCTCCAGGTTCACTGTGACCCTGTAGGATAAGCGGTATAGAAAATGGATGGATGATTGATTTTAGGTACCATGCAAATGTTATAAAAATACTTTTATACAAAATTAATCTAATTTTACATTTTCTAGATTCACTGGAAAAGAATGTCCCCTTTTCACAATCCTCTGTCAGGTCCCATTAAAAACAAATAAACATGCAGATTAAATAAAATGCCTTATTTCCACCGACTAGAACAGTATGATACATATCCTATATGATTTCCTGATAGGGTGAGAGGGTATTGCTCAGTTGCGGACTGCTCATTCTACACCTGTCCACCTAAATCAAATTTCAGCTCATGTTTTGGGAGATGCAATCTGCCACATAACCTTGAAATTGGACGAGAGGCACCATCACTCAAATCCTAATGTTTGCACACACACACACAAACACACACACACACACTCTTACTTAATAAATAAATAAATATATATATATATATATATATATATATATATATATATATATATATATATATATATATATATATATATATATACATATATATATACATACATACATACATACATACATACACACACAGTGCCCTCGACTAATATTGGCACCCTTGGTAAATATGGGGAAGGAAGGCTGTGAAAAAATGTCTTATTTTTTAACCTTTTGATCTTTCATTTAAAAATTCACAAAAATACTCTGCTTTCATGGATATCAATCAATTGCAAACACAACACAGGTTTATTCAAAAAATTATCTTTGTTAAATATAGGTGTGCAATAATTATTGGCAACCCTATTAATTCATATGAGAAAAATATATTCACATATTATACCCATATTATATTCCCATTGATATTTTACTCTTTTTTTGTACACCTGGGGGACTAGGAAAAGGAAATTGAGGTAACAAATAGGCCAAATTCCCTTAGTCATGGGTAAGACCAAGGAATATAGCAGTGATGTGTGGGTGTTGAGCTTCACAAAATGGGAAGTGGCTATAAGAAAATAGCACAAGCATTGAAAATGCCCATTTCCACCATCAGGGCAATAATTAAGAAGTTCCATTCAACTGTTATGAATCAACCTGGAAGAGGACGTATGTCTATATTGTCTCAATGCACTGGGAAGAGGATGGTACAAATTGTCATTTGTACTGTTTGCCATAATTCTGGTTCTGCTTGGGTGCTATCCACTGCCTCCATTTCTTGTGTAGTGTCAGCGGGCCTGGGTGTTATAGCTACCATACTACAGTGTTTGTAATATTTGTCTTTCTGTGTCTTGTTGTTTAGTGTTTGTATAATTTTGGGTTAACTGCTGTCTCCTTTCTCTCCAGGAGGCAGTGAGTCTTGGTGGGACAGGAGAGGCTAGCTGCATTTATTCGGTGGTGTGCTTCACAGCGTGTTCAGTGTGCCAACACAACATCCTTATGGTGCAGGTAGTGTGATTTTTGGTGTGACTTGCAGTGGGTTTGGATGACCTCCTGAGTTGTAGCTGGCCTGCCTACTAAGGAGAAGTCCTTAGTTTTAAAACCCTTATTGTGTTTCATGGGAAAGTGATTTTATATTTTCATGTTAAGTTTTAAATGTTGCTAAAGTGTCATAATAAAATATAATTTTTTATATTTGTACTCATGTCTCACTCTCATGTGCCCCGAGTGGTGAAATTTCTGTGTGCCTTTTGTTTGGGAGTGTTTCCCTGGTTCTCCCCCATGGTGGCATAGTCGGATTTACTGAATTTGGGATAAATGTCTCCCTCCATTTGGGAATATTGCCACATTCTGGTGTGGTCGGCAGGGTAGACATCTTCCCTCCACTCGAGGGAATAACCGCCACACATGCATCAAAATCAACATAAAATGGTTTAGATAGAAAACCTGTGGGGTGAACTAAATAGAAGAGTCTACCAGCATGGACCTCAGAATTTGAAGGATATGGAGAGATTCTGTATGGAGGAATGGTCTCAGATCCCTTGCCATGTATTCTCCAACCTTATCAGGCATTATAGGAGAAAAGTCAGAGCTGTTATCTTGGCAAAGGGAGGTAACACAAAGTATTGACTAAAAGGGTGCCAATAATTGTTCCATCCTCAACCGCTTATCTGTTATCGGGTCACGGGGGCAACAGCTCCAGCAGGGGGCCACAAACTTCCTTTTCCCGAGCCACATTAACCAGCTCTGACTGGGGGATCCCGAGGTGTTCCCAGGCCAGTGTGGAGATATAATCTCTCCACCTGGTCCTGGGTCTTCCCCGAGGTCTCCTCCCAGCTGGACATGCCTGGAACACCTCCCTAGGGAGGCGCCCAGGTGGCATCCTTACCAGGTGCCCTTTGCCTTTCAATGCAAAAGAGCAGTTCCTTTCGGATAATCAAGCTTCTCACCCTATCTCTAAGGGAGAGGCCAGCTACCCTTCTGAGAAAACCCATTTCAGCCGCTTGTACCCGCGATCTAGTTCTTTCGGTGACTACCCAGTAGGAACGAAGCTTGCCTGGTTGATCGAGAGCTTTGCCTTCCGGCTTAGCTCTCTTTTCATCACAATGGTGCAGTAAAGCGATTGCAATACTGCTCCTGCTGCTCCGACTCTCCGGGAACCATAACCTTACCGTGGTGGAGAGGATTGTGTGTCCTTACGAACCTGAGGGCTGTGTTGTCTGGAGCCTTGTGCTTCTGGTTGGGTCTCTCAAAGCAAAGTGGTCTCAGGGGAGGGGCCAGACTAAGAATAGTTCAAAGACACCCTCATGAAGAAAACAAAGGGAGGAGGGGTTACCCTGCCCGGAGGAAGCCTGGGGCCCCCGTCTGGAGCCAGGCCCAGAGGGAGGGCCCGACTACGAGCGCCTGGTGGCTGGGTTTTCCACGGAGCCAAGCTGGGCAAAGCCCAAAAAAGCAACGTGGCACCCCCCTCTCCATCCTATGGGCCCACCACTCGTGGGGGTGAAATGTGGGGGTTGGGTGCACTGCTACATTGGTGGCAATGAAGGTCAGGGGCCAATAATTGTTGCACACCTATATTTTTTTCATAAACCTGTGTTTTGTTTGCAGTTGTTTGATATCCATGAGAGCAGAGAATAAAATAAAACTATTAACAAAAGATCAAAAGGTTAAACAATTAAGACAATTTTTCGCAGCCTTCTTTGCTCATATTTAGCAAAGGTGCCAATATTAGTGGAGGGTACTGTAAAAACATATTTTACATAACATGTTTATATATAGTCCACAAGACACAATAATAGCTGTTCTTCAGAAAAATCCTCCAGGTCCTGCACATTCTTCACTTTTCCAGCATCTTCTGCATGTTTGACCCCTTTCCATCAGTGGCTATATGATGTTGAGATCCATCTTTTCACACTGAGGACAACTGAGGGACTCGCACACAACTATTAAAAAAGGTGCAAACATTCACTGATGCTCTAGAAGGTAACACACTACATTAACAGTCAGGGGGATGTAAACTTTTGAACAGGATGATTGGTGTAATTTGTTATTATTTTGTTTAAAGATCATTTCTTTCATTTATTTCTTTCTTTATTTCTTCATTCATCATTTCTTTCATTTCATTTATTTCTTTCATTTAGTACTGCCCTTCAGAAGCTACATAAGATATTAACATGTTTCCCAGAATACAAAATAATAAGAATTTGCTCCAATCATCACGTTCAAGAGTTAAGGGCAGTTACACTCCCCTGGCTGTTAATGTATCATATGTAATGTAATGTATTGAATATAAGGCAATAAAATGATTTGAATAGAGAAAAGTAGCCAAACCCATTAAAGACTGCAGAAAAGTGTGAATAAAAAAATGATTTGCATGTTTAGAATTGCATCAAAAATACAGGAAATTAAGATTACCCAGGCACTGTTAATGCTTTCAGGCAGAGGCACGGACTTTCATACCTTTCATACTCTACTTTCATAGAGTCATAAGGGGCATCCACTTAACACTTCAAGTAACCCAAGTAAGTCAACTTCATCCAAGTTCAATTTCTTACCATGACTACCTTGGCAATTTGTTTTAAGAGGCAAACTATTGAATTAATGTAAAATAGTGCTATTTAATAGCAATAACAAACAAGCCCTCAACTATGCCCATGCCTAATGGCTCTCCAAAATGAGGAAAAGGTGAACTTCACTGTAAGTAGAAATAATGAGCTTGTCTCACTGATTGAGCAGAGGGACTTTTTCAGGAATTTATCATTTGTCCACATATCCTTTATTGTTGTTTTTTTCAGGTTTGTTAAGGCATTGATTTTCAGCACATTGCTAGCCTGTAATAATTGTCAAACCTACTGTAAAATACACAAGGCCTTTTGTTAGACATGCGTAAACTGTCCCTCAGAGCATTACATTACTCACAAGCTTTCAGCCATCTGTGAGGTAGGCAAAGAGGCCCTGTAGCTCCATTGATCCTCTGTCATATCACAGCAAAACAGTGACTACATTTCCCATACTACATGGGGGCCTACAAACATGGCTGCCATGAACTGCAATTCCCAGAAAACTCACACACACAGAACACTCACACTCATTCTAATCACACACACCTGTATCCGATCTCACACACACTCACTACCACAGTTTTCTAACACTATGACTTTGTGAAGTATTACATGAGTTCTTCTGTATACCAAGTTTGTTATAGGTTCATGTGTTATTGTTTTGATCTCGTTCTCACCCTCGTTCTTGATTCTGGTTTTGCCTCATTTATGCCTACAACATGCAAACAGGAGAGCATCACACCGGGATCTCTATGCCAGCCTTCGATTCTGTGCGTTTTCCCCAGTGGTACCCCCTGGGAGTACCAGCTTCCTTCATTGGCTTTGAGGTATATAAGTGTGTGTGTGTGTGTATATATATATATATATATATATATATATATATATATATATATATATATTTAAGGTTATATACTCCAATGCCAGTTTTATTTTTCAACCCTGGAGGACCCCAAGCCCAGAGAGGAGCAGTGGCTGGGATTCATGCTGTCTCAACTCACTGGCCCAGCTTGAGGTTGGGCTGAGTTCCTGATTTCTAGGGGAGCCGGTGAGCTTAGCCATGTAAGCCAGTTGGGTAAACTTTTAGTTCAGGTGTTCGGATGTCCAGGGCACAAACCTGACCTTGAAAAAATGTTAGGAAGGCCCAATCTAAAGGATGAACCCTCTCAGAATTTCATCTCATATTGCGAGAGGGAGCTGGCCTACAGGAGGGTCTCTATAGCTCAGCTTCAGCTCCCGGCTGACAGGGCAGTGATGGGGGTGACACAGACCTGCAAGGCCGAGGGCTACTGTAAAGAAGCCCAGCTACAATGTCCCACATGTAGGAAACTTTGTATCCATGGATCATATTTCTGAACTTAGGGATATTTCAAGAGCAGCTGGCAAGCTCACAAACGGCTCCACAAGAGAGCACCTGCGGAGCTCCTGCCGGATGTCAATGTGGTGACCTCCTCTGCAGAGCTATAACTTGACACCCTTGAGGTAGTCTCAGCTCCTGAGTACCAGTTGGAGGTCCACATGGCAACTTCCTCCCCAGAGCCCCAGTACGAGACCAATGAGGATGTCTCATCTCTAGAGCCCGAACCTGAGACCCATGAGGTGGTCTTACCTGCCAAGCTCCAGCCGGAGGTCAACGTGGCAACCTCCTCCCCAGAGCTACAGCCTGAGATCCGTGAAGTGGTTTCCACTGCAGAGCCCCAGTTGGAGGTCAACAAGGCAACCTCACCTCCAGGGCTCCACCCTGAGACCCACGAGGTGGTCTCACCCGCAGAATTCCTGCCAGAGGTCAACGTGGCGACCTCTGCTCCAGAGCTCCAGCTCGAGACCTACAAGGTGGTCTCACCTACCGAGATCCAGCTGGAGGTCAAAGTGGCGACCTCATCTCCAGAGCTCGAACCTGAGACCCATGAGATGGTCTCACCTGCCGAGCTCCAGCCAGACGTCAATGTGGCAACCTCGGTTCCAGAGCTCCAGCTCAAGACCTACGAGGTGGTCTCACCTGCCGAGCTCCAGCCAGAGGTCAACGTGACAGTCTCATCCCCAGAGTTTCAGCCTGAGACCCACGAGGTCTCATCTCCAGAGCTCCAGCATAAAGTCGAGTTCCTCCTAGAGGTCAACGAGGTGACCTCCCAAGTCATGTTCACGTCCAAGATTGAAAAGGCGACCTTTCAAGCCCAGTTCCTGTCTCAGTAGCTAATTCACCTACACAAGGAGAGTAGCAGAACATGCTAAATTCTGCACATATATTAGCTGGAAAACAGGACAGAACCTTGGGCCCTTGATGTTAGCTAGCTAAGCGCTCTCACCTCACAAGTACCAATGTTTCTGCAAGTATTCCTTTACTCGAATATATCACTCTTTCAGTCACCTTCAGTAACTGGTCAGGGTCATGCAGGATCCAGAGCCTATCCCAGGAACACCCTGGAGGGAACAATTGCAGGGCACTATAAACACACACATTCACACCTAGGGGCAATTTAGCATAACCCATCAACCTACTGGCTTGTTTTAGGAAGGTGAGAGGCAACTGGAAAACCTAGAGGAAACCCATGTGGACACAAGGACAGCATATGCACACACAGTAATCCAAGCTCAGGATTGAACTTGGGACCCTGTAGCTGTGAGGCAGCAAAGCTACCCTCTGCACTATTGTACACACTGGAAAAGTTGTTTAGCCAATTCCTCGTTCCTAATTATGTATATTGATTGGCCCTTAAAAGGTCCTGATATCCATAGTTTGCTGTTATATGCTAAACTACCTTTGATATTCAGCTGCTTTGGTAGCTATCTCCCTATCTATAATATTTTTACTGTAGTAAGTGGAGGAGAGTAAGCCGAGTAGTGCCCTTGCCTCCAAGCCAATCAAATATGCCTTTTAAGGGTTGTAAATAGAGTTAGAGATTTATGTAACCCTTTATGGAGCTGACTGATATGGCAGTTTGTATGTTGCTGAAAATATTAGTAGGGACAATCATGTACTCTCTTGAAATTGGTAGGGAAATGTTACTACCATCCGTAGCCAAATCAACACCCATGGAGTTGTTGTTGTTGTTGTAGTAGTAGTAGTTGTTGATATTTGTGATGCCCTAACAACACATCTAGTGTGGTTTCCTGCTGTATGCCCAGTATTCCTGGGATAGACTCTGGATTCAACATTACCCTGATCAAGATCAGGTGAAAGTAATGGATAAGCTAAATAACTAGCTTAGCCCACAGGTCATGTAACTAAAACTTCCGAGGTTCTTACTGTACTATTTTGAATCAAAAAGCCATTGAGCCAATTTCACGAGATCTGAAATTGTGTTTATAGTATGTAGCGCTCCCCAAATATATTTTTTAAGGAGTAATGACAAAAGCTCTGGATGTGAATTTAGTGGTGTAACAAATTGGACCAAATAGAGTAATCTGTAATCTGACTCAGCTATCCAGTAAAAGTAGGCCATTTAAAATCATGATTTTGAGTGCATGATTACGTGAAGCAAAGGAAGCGTGCCCTTGCGCAATTGCGCATGTGCCCTTGAGTCACATCAAAGCCCTTTTTTGTGTGGGGAATTCACTGACAGAGTTAGGTTAGGCAGCACCTATACCAACAAAAATGATACCCTGACCAGCTTTTGTTTTCATACCAATGTTGGTATGTGGAGGAAGGTCACATGGTCTGAGTACCCACTCTGGTAAACTTCTCACCATATGAAATGATACTAGTGCATTAAAACCTCTTACAGTTCAGAGGTTTAAACCATGTAAAACATCTTAATTAATTTCAGAATTTTTTTACCCCAGGGAATTTTTTTAATGTGTTTAGGTTAATACAGTTTCAGCTTAATCAAACAGGAAGACTACAATGTCTAGGAAACTAAAGAATGTTATTACAGCATCTAACTGTGTGAGCAATGTAATTAAAAAATTACAGCATTTATTAAATGATAGTGAAACAATTTACTACCATCATTCTGTGGCTCTGCTTTTACCAGCTTGGAAACTTGCCAAGCCCCATCCTGTTGATGACTTCAGACTGACTTGGGTAGGCAGATGTTTTTCTCAACATGCACACAGAATGACTCCGTCCTTGCTACAGTCACTTCCTGTGTGGGAACTACGGAGAAAAAAAAGAGGAGATCTGATTGGTTCCCTGTTTGCCTGTTTCCTGAAATACAAAACACAGTGAGACATACATGCTGGAAAAGTCTGTTAGCTAAGAACAACAGATTCCTGCATGTGTGTGTGTGTGTGTGTGTGCTTGGCATGCTTGTCTGCTGTACAGCTGTCAACCTACAGTACAGAACAGTATCCTACATGAGTTCTAGACCTGTTTATGAGAACATCTGCCCACAAGAAGAGAGAGGGGGATAGAGGACAGGAAATGGTAAAGTGAGAGCACTGAAACATGCTTGAAAGAGTTCAAGAAGATGTCAAAGCAATGATGGATGATGGCTGTGCAGATACCTGTGAAGTTCTCATCGCAGGTAAGTTATGAATGACTGTCAGTACAGCTTTTGTTGTTATAATCAACATGGGATGAAGCCATAGCAATATTTGGTAAATTCATGAGATCAGTGTTGTTGTTTTTTTCTCTTTTTGTGTTTTTGTGGTCTGGTCCATGTAGAAGTTTGACAAAGTGTTTACTCTAGGCTATGTAAATTCTGGATCAGTGTATCCAGCTTGAGCTACAGTAGAGTAATCAGTCTCATTCAGTTGAATTGTACGTATTATTAAGACACACACACACACACACACACACACACACACACACACACACACACACACACACACACACACACATTTGTCTTATTATCCTTATAAGGACCTTCCACTGACATAATTAGTAATGCAGCTAATTATGCTACTCCTAAATTTAACCCTGACCTTAACTCCAGTAAACCTTATGGCAAAGATAGAAAGAAAGAAAGAAAGAAAGAAAGAAAGAAAGAAAGAAAGAAAGAAAGAAAACCTCACAGTTTTCCAAATCTGGTCAATATGGCAAAAATTATGGATATTGCATAACTATTGTTGCTGTCAATAAACTTTACCCAAGAAACTACAGCCAAGAAAATACTAAGACAAGGTCAGTTGATTGTCCATTAGCCAATAAAATCTGTGATGTCTTGAGTTAATAAATCAGTGCATTTATGTATTCTGCAAAGTGAATAAATGTATATAATCTTAATATTTAATTACACTTTTCACATTAATTAAGATCTTATATTAGCAAGTCAACTAAATTTCTTCTGCTTTTGAAATGGGTTTTAAAGAAAGCCCATCTGTTGAAAGAAAATATTTAAATGTAGCAATATCCCTAACCATTTAGCCCCCCCCGGATTTAACCACCAGTGCTAGTGGTGTAATTCTGACCAATGTACTGTATTAAGATTTTACATGTCTTTCTGCTTAAATAAATTTTCCATTTTCTTTCTTTCAGTATTCTAGGTTCTCTATAATATTCTCCAGCTGACATAATGGTGCAAAATATAAAATGCTTACTCTTTCCACATAGAACTTGGTTTAAATCTCATCTCAGTTTCTGATTCAAATAGTTTTCATTAATAGAAGCTCATACAGCTTAGACAGTTTTGGAAGTGGGAAATGGAATGAAATGAAAATCAGTGTGAACATCATTAATGAATATTCATTAAAGCTATAAGCTTAGTGTAATTGCATTTGCCTGTCTGAGCCTACTCTCACAAACCCAATGAAAACATATCAATCACAAATCAAATCAAATTTTCAATCATTATGGCTGCTAAACATAGTAATGAGAGTAATAATTAAGAGAAATATCCAAGGCAGAATAAGCTTTGTGCAAAAAGATAATAATTGCATCCAAAGTGATGAGTGTCGATGTAATAAATGTAATGTTATGTTCATTGTTGTTCAACAGTTCTGTAAATTAAAAGCAAATGTTATTCTCTCATGTTATGTAGACAAGATGCCACTAATCATATGAGATTTGAACTATCAGAAAATGGACAAGTGTCTGTGGCATAATATTTATTATGAATAATTATAATTAAATATGAATAATAGATTTCCATTAATACTTCAGTCACTACAGTCCATTTATAGTTATGTACAAGAGTGACAAATGAATCAGGACTCACCAAGGGGTCCTGGGAGTTTATCTAATTTTTTTTTTTTACCCTATTTGTACTCTTATTATTATTTTTTTTTGTAGGCTTCTGACATTAATTCAGTTATCTGGAGTGGGCAAAAAGAGAATAGATTTATTCCTAATGTTTTAGGGAGTATTCAAATTGCCCATAAGTGGTTTGGACCCACATATCTATAAATCATGCATATTATTGCATGTAGTTATTGTTAAAAAAAAAAAAAGAAAAGAAAAAAAAAGTGTATATGTGTGTGTGTGTGTGTGTGTGTGTGTGTGTGTGTGTGTGTATATATATATATATATATATATATATATATATATATATATATATATATATATATATATATGAGACAAATGAAAGTATGGACGATACAGTTCAAGTCATATAGCTTGATCATAATCTTATAAAATCACATCTATTTACCTGTGCAGACTTTTTTAAAGTGTTTAATTTACAGATACATTTGCTACATTAATCTCAGTTTGTAAGATCATTCTTACTAAATCAGGCTGCCGCTGTTATCTCTTGACATAAGTTTAAATTGTATACCTGAGACGGCACACTCTGGGCTAAAAACACCCAAATGAAAAGTTCTCTCTGCTGACTCTCAAGGCTGCTCCTGATCGACCTTGTCCTTGGCATTCGGATGCCTATCACACTCTGTACACTCCTGATTCATTATGCTACATCTTGGAAAATTGAAACAAATTAACAAAATGGGCCGTTTCAGTGCAGCCATGAGCCAAGTGCAGTTAAAGTGAATTTATACTTCCCTTGCAAATTGAAAGTGCACTAATGTTTGCTAATGTATTGACCCCCAGAGGCTTTTTCTGTGGTGTGAACAAACGAAACTAAAGCATCTCGCTCTGCTGCCTCAGATTAAAGAGAATAGACGGAGGTTAATGTAAGCTGCTGCATAACAAAATGGCTACATGTCACTTTTAAGGTGTAGCAGCAGTTTGTTTTCTTGGTTTCTACCAGATGTTCACAATGTTTTGACAGAGATGCCACATTCTAAGAGACAAGATAGATGAGGCCATATGGCAGAGGTCCAAACATGTATTTGGATGGTTCCATTGGCCGTGGTGCAATCCTGTTTTTTTTTTTTTGTTTTTGTTTTTTTCATTTTTTGCCTCCTGTTTTGGCCAGATGGCTGTCACACAGGCTATCTCTAACCCAGATTGGCCTAATTCACCATTATTCTTCTTTTAATGGGCTCATTAACAGCATTACTGCTAATTGAATTTTAAGTCCTCTTCGATCAGGCTGATTTGGAAGCTGTAGTGGTGAACTGGCAACTTATTCATCAATTCCAAGCTGGGCTTATAGGTTTGACCACACCGTTTCTTTTTTGAATTGTGTTTTCAGCAATGATGTTAGCTTGGCTTGTTACACTCATGTTATAAAACTCCAGATTCCTCTTTGTTTCTTAATCACGAAATTCATTAAAAAGTAATTGGAGAACTTTTATATTTGCCTTGCATCTCCAGGGTTGGGGGTTCAAATCCCACCTCCCCCCATGTGCATGGATATTGCATGTTCTCCCCATGCCTCGAGGGTTTCCTCTGGGTACTCTGGTTTCCTTCCCAAGTCCAAAGACATGCGCTATAGGCTGATTGGCATTACCAAATTGTCCGTAGTGTGTGAATGGTTGTGAGAATATGTATGTGATTGTGTCCTGCGATGGTCTAGCCTCCTGTCCTGGGTGTCTCCTGTCTCATGCCCCAAGTTCCCTGGGATAGACTCCAAGCTCCCCCATGATGGATGGATAGATGGGGAGTTTTACAGTATCCATTACATTTACTGCACTCACAATAGTGCATTTGTACTGAATATTAGCATAGCTGTGATGACCTATGGCCAAATCACAGCTATACATATATTCAGTATAACCTCACGATTGTGAGTGCAATATTGCATTTATTCAATAGTTCTATAAACAGGAAATAAATATTGAGTAACTGACATTTCAGACACTATACGGCCAAATGTTCTGTTTATTTTTGTTCCACTAGCAGAAATAGATCCTGAAGAAGCCACACTCACTTTATAGCATGTCTGTTAGCTGGCTAGCTATCGCACATTGATTTGTACATTTCTCTTAAATGTGTTTCTGGTGAAATTGGCTTCCCTTCTTCCTTTTCATCCTCATCTGATGAGCTTTCACATTTTAAGTCAAAAATCCTGAAAAATATTGTTTGCCATGTCCGCTGATGATGATGTTAACTCTACTCTAGTAAATGTTTCAGTCTAAAGTGGAAGTGGAATTTTACATTGCAACACAGAGAAGTGAAGTGATACATACAGTGAAACAAACTAGTGTGGTTATACTAAATATGAGCACTCTTGAAACACTGCTCGACCAGTCACATTAATAGACCTAACTGGACTAAATGCTGTATAACATACTAACATATATTTTTGAGGTATAATGCAGTGCCACTATCTGTATCTGTTTAGGCCTTTAAAATGGAGGTGGATGTGGTATAATCCTAAATACTTAATAAAAAATGTTAAAAAAAAAAAAAAAAAAAAATATATATATATATATATATATATATATATATATATATATATATATATATATATATATATATACATATAAATCTTAGCACTATTCTCTGGGGCACACTGGAATACACTGGGGACAAAAAACAAAGGTAGAAATGCCAGTACAGTCAACATGGTCTGTGAATTCTGGATCTGACAGTTCCTCAACCTCAGCTACATCACTCAAGTTCATAATTGGTCTTGCGGGACTGATTTATTTATTTATTTTTGAAATCTCGCCTGTGCAGTTGTTATTTTTTTTGCTAGTACCTGTCCAAGACATTTTCTATTTCTGTTTGGTTCTATTTTGTAAAATATAAACGCACCAGTAGCCTAATTTAAATCCCATGACCCTGACCAGGCAGTTGAAAAAGCATGCTAATGAAAATATTCTTTCTTTGTCCCAGCAAGCTTCATATGTGACTGCTTGCTCGCACCTTGAATTAAAGTAACAACCTCCTGCTCAGCCAGCTTTTTTGTTGCATCCACTCAAATCTCAACCAGTCACCCTGTGAATCTTTCTATTTTTTTAAAAAAAGGACAAAAAATAAGAATAATCCAGCTCCTACCAATATCTGTATTTGTATCTGTTAGAAGACATTAATAGATTCATATTGGGTTTCATCCCTATTATATTTGCATCTGAGCCCTTAAAAGAGAGAAACATTCAGTCTTGTAGATGTGTGTAAAGAGGGAGAGAAGTTGAGGTCTTGACAGGTTTCATTCTGTGTGATTTTATGATTGTACCCCGAAAAAAAACATGCAGCTATCTGTTATGAAAACATAGATTGCATATTTGCTTTTTAAAAGACATGCTATTGACAGTCACTTAAAGACACAGATGTAAGCAATGTAATTCTGACAAAATGCATATCAACTCTTATGGCAGAGCTCTGAAGATGTCTGAGACAAGATCGAAATGGTGCGTTTGAAGCTACTACTGTCTCTGTTTTCTTCTGTCTCAGTGCAATGGGAGCAGAGGAGCACACCTGACATCCACAGGAAGTTTTGTTCTGTCAGAGCATGTTTGCAAGCTGACTTGGTGCAGTTAGTTCACTGCTAACCTCGTATTAGGAGGCTACCCATTCAGAGAGTGAGAAAGGTTGACAGTTAATTATGGGAGCCATGGATCGTTGTAGACATGTGTGTCAGCTGTGCTGTGCTTCACTCACCACTTGCTTACTGTTTTTTTTTTTTTTTCTTCCCAGTGTTATTCTATTGTTTTTGGAAGCTGCTGAAATGAGTCTATTTTGCTGCATGTGAGAAAGGCCCTGAGGGCTTGCCATAATGATGGTAATAAGAGAGTGAGAGAGAGTGAGAAAGAGAGAGCAGTATCATATGTGAGAAAGAAAATAATTGGTGGAGTTGACCTGGCTGACATTTTTTTGACTCCATTACCATTGGTTTTAACCCCTAGCTGCTGCCCCGCCTCTACAGCCTGCAATTAGTCTTAGCAATTAACAATTTACCATTGTGTTTCTGTGTAACACACAACACTTGTTCACCTCTGGCGTACCTTAGCGAGGCAAGACCTAACCACTGATTCAGTATGTCCAAAAAAAAAAAAAGAGAGCAAGGGAAAAAAAACAGCCATCAAAAAATGGGCATTAATACCACCTTGACACACTACTTTGAAAACTCTGAAGCTTCTGGGACAGTGACTCTACTGACTCACTCCCACATGCTGACAAACCTCTAGTGGCTTCTAGAAACAAATCATTAGTTCATATATTTGGGCAGTGGCAGCACAGCAGTTAAGGTTTTGTTCAAATCACAGGACTGCCAGAGAGCCACTGCTGGACCCTTCAGCAAGACCCATGTTCCTTACTTCTAAGTCAGTGCTGAAAGGATAAATGTAAACATACACTGTTAGTCAAAGGCTTTTGAAAAGATGATGGTTGTATTTTATTACTGTTTAAGTGCCACAGACCAAACAAAAGACAATTTTGTTAATAAAGACAATTTTGTTAATAAAGAAAACGTACTGTATTAAATGGCTGTTCCACCAAAAACCTGAATCTTTGATTTAAACACTGGCCATTCTCAGATGCTAAATTAAGGCTTTGGTTTATGCTGTAATAAAGAAGGTACACTTTGAGGTTGTTAAGCCCATTAGGGCACCTTCACGCCTATTAGTCCATGTACAGAAAGAATATATATTTACACTATTTCATACCTCGGGTCACTAGCGACCCTATAAACATTTTACAATAAATTAATTTGAAAACAGATAATATTTAGCAATTTTTAAAAAAAATATTTTTTGCTTGCCATATAAATAGACCAAGGGACACCAAGAAGGCAATCTAATAAAAAATAAATAAATAAATAAAAAAATGAAGGGAAGTGGATGATGTTCTGGGTTGCTAACGACCCGAGGAATGTGTTTAAGGGTTAATATACAGAATTTGAAGATGATTGGCAAGCAGTGTACTTAACATAATCAGTACATTCTTTGTTAATTGTTTTTTTCCTCCTTTTTTCTGTTGTGACTCTCTGGTACCTTTTTACGGATGTATTTCTCTGTGGGATCTTTTTTTTCTGTAGTGTCCCTCTCTTTTTTTCAGACACGTCTCTCTCTCTGGTATCTCTTTAATGTCTCATTCTCTCTCGTGTCTCCCTTTTGTAGCTTTTTCTGTTGTCTCTCTAATATCTTTTTTCCTGTTATCTCTCTCAGATATGTTTTTTTTCCCCTGTTCTGTCTCGCTCTGGTATCTTTTTCTCCTGTCTCTCTGATATCTCTCCTTTGTGTGCTTTTCTCTGTTTTTTTTCACCAAATGTGTCTCTCTTAGCTGTTTTTTTATGATGTATCTTGTCTCTCTCCTTCATGTGTCACTTTCTGATACCTGTTCTGATGTTTGATCTATTTGATATATTTCTCTCTCTCTCTCTCTCTCTCTCTCTCTCTCTCTCTCTCTCTCTCTCTCTCTCTCTCTCTCAGCTATATATGTTTCATTGTAGTGTTTATTTCTCTAATGTGTCTCTCTATCTGATGAATCCCTTTACTGGGCCTAGCATATCTTGCTGGTTTGTCTAACTTATGTTTTTCTCTCGTGAATCCTTCTGAAGTCTCTGGTGTCTCTCTGTCTCATGTGTCTCCATGGACATAGTTGTACAAAGCTAATTTGTGGCAACTTTTCTTGCACAAGGGAAAAGTAATGGCCTGTTTGGTCAGTATCGATGCACCATTCCTATTATCACACTGACTCAATTGAGGTTTGACAGAATTAGGCTCAAAGGATGTATTGTGATCACTCTGGATCATGTTTCAAGGGCATACAGATATAATGAGGCCTGGATGGTGTTGTTTGCGTGGTCTGTAACAATTACTCTGTAGTGTTGGGTCTGGTGTCTCTCATAGATTCTCTATGGGGTTCAGGTCAGGCGAGTTGGTTGGCCAATCAAGCACAGTAATACCATGGTCAGCAAACCATTTACTTGTAGTTTTGGCACTGTGGGCAGGTGCCAAGTCCTGCTGGAAAAGGAAATCAGCATCTCCATAAAGCTCATCAGCAGATGGAAGCATGAAGTGCTCTAAAATCTCCTGGTAGATGCTGCATTGACTCTCGACTTGAGAAAACACAGTGGACGAACACCAGCAGATGACATGGCACCTCAAACCATCACTGACTGGAAACTTCACACTGGACTTCAAGCAACTTGAATTTTGTACCTCTTCACCATTCCTCCAGACTCTGGGACCTTGATTTCCAAATGAAATGCAAAATTTGCTTTCATCTTCCCCAAAATTGTGGTTATGTGTACTGAACCAGACTGAGAGATTAAAGGCTCAGGAAACCAGTTGTTTTGAGCTAATTATCTGATTAGATCTCTTCTCCAGTCGACTTCTCTGTATCATAAATTCTTTATTCGAATATTCTGAGATACTAGATTTTTGATTTCCATGAGCTGTGAGCTGTAAGCTGTAATCATCAAGATTAAAACAAAAAAAAAGCTTGAAATATTTCACTTTTTGTGTAATGAATCTAAAATATATGAAAGTTCTACTTTTTTTTTTTTTTGTAACTTTTCCCCGATATTCAAATTTTTTGAGATGCACCTGTATGTTACTTGAAGACACACAGCTTGTTGTGAAAAGAACTATAGGAGACAGCAGGGCTGAAGCAGCAGTGTATCAGGGCTGGATAGGAGAGAGCTCTAATGACAGGTAACCTCCTGTGACTTACTAAAAAAGGTAGAAAGATTCCTAATTCATGAAATGGCTTTAGCCGCCCTATTTTGGGCAAATTAACAGAAATAACACCATGTTTAATCAAAGGCTTGATTCAATGCTGCACTACAAAAAAAACAAGTCATCTTAGCAATTGAACATATCTTGAATATAGTCAAATTGATCTAGTATTTCTTTAGATTACAATTAAACAAATATAATTACTCAAATATATCACTCATTTCAAGCTCGTCATTTTCTTATTTTATATTTCTATAATATATATATTTTTTGTAGCAATAAATGCTTCAAATGAGTAAAATTATCTACCAATATAACAATACTATTTCAAACTTGAAATGATTACTAATGGTTTGAAATATTAAAAAGGTTTAATAATCTTATAATTGGTTTACTGTAATCTTAAAATTGGAAATACTAGATTAAATTTGACTATATTCAAGGTATTTCCACTTGCTAAAATGTTATTTTTTGCAGTGTGGATATTACTTTAGGCCAGATGATGCAGCCCACACTCTTACACAACATACACGTCTGTTCAGTGCCTGAGTGTTGTCTACGGGTAGTATAAAAGTTAGCATGTCTAACCACTTAAAAAGATTCTGAGGTGGTTTTTAGCCCTGTGTATGGCTCTGTCCTTATTGTGCAAGTCAGTGCCTGTCTTTATGCCAGTGCTTAGTGTAAGAGTTAAGTTGTATGTGCATATCTTTTTTTTGTTAGAAACAAGAATGGGCTGTTTAAAAAAACCAAAAACAATACTAGCTGCTTTAAAACTGTACTGTCAAGTGGCAGATATGGACACAGATGCAGGTAAACAATGGCTTTATTTAACAAACTTGCACGAGACAAGAGCATGGTAAAAAAACAAACAGGTAATGATCAGCCGATGAACAAACAATGCGAACTAGACAAGGCAAGGGCAAATTGAATTTAATTGAATTTAAATTAGAATAGGATCAGAAAACCAGATAGACACTGACTACATTCACATGCACTTCAGTATTCCGATATCAATCAGAATTTGGTAATATTCTAATTAATACTAAGTCATGTAAACGCCACAATCCGATTGCCTGATTCAGATTAAGACAATATTCTGGTTCCCACCCCTGGAATATGCCTGTTTTCGTCGGATGTGTGTTGCACATAAACACCTTATTCAGAAAATCCACTGAAAGGAAATATATACACATGCTCAGTTCACAAGGAATTATGGGTGCTAAAAAACAAGGCCTAACAAATGAAGCTAAAAAAAGACCCCCCAAAAACATTTCAGCTAAATAGCTAATGCATTAAATTTGCAAAGGGTAGACTTACCTAATCATTGCTACACACAACATCTCTGTTTAAATTTCACATAATTTTATAATACATTATATATTATATTTTGGTAATTGAAAGAACCAACCAGTAAAGGTATTGATGTCATGTGTGAAAATGCCTAGCAAGTTAGCACTACATTTTCATACTGAATCATAAAAAAGCATCTGTGCGAATATTTTATTCTTTATATTTTATAAAGCCCCCAGACAGAGTCAGGAGTGTGGAACAGACGTGCATGTGTGAAGCTTTTTCGATCAGTACAGTTATGGAATTAGATGTCCATCCATGCAACGCTGCTTATTGTCAGCGCACAAGTCAGACTAAAAGCTGGAATATGTGTGTGACTTTCCTCTGTTTTAACTCTTCTGCCAGCTCTTTACTTAGATTCAAAGCAGTTTTTGGTTTGGAACAGAGGCTTTCCCCTGCCACATCATTTTAGAGTGAAAAGCCAAGTTACCAATGATGTCTTCTTTTATCTCCACTGTTATAGCAAATCTACAAACTTTACACTCATGGCAGAAAGCCCTGTCCATTAGAAACTGTATCTTCTCTTGTGACACTCCTCGTTATAGCATGGCCAAAAACATGCCTCAAATATTTACTCAGAGCTTAACCACGTTCATTTGTGCATTTTCCCTACATTGCGTGATTACAGCACAGGGAATGATTTTGATTTTCAGAAAGCAGGCTTTGCTGGTAATTCTAGGGATTAAAGTGATGATGGAAGACAGCGAGGCAAAAGCAGAAAGGGTTTTGCTCACGCACAGCTAGCATTCCTAGAGGGGTGCGTCTCTCAGTTTATTATATTTTATTGCGTTTGTAAATTCTGTACATCTTAAATCAGTGGGTAACTGAGTCCAGGTCATCCCCAGCAGAATTTGTGATTATTTGTAGAGCAACTTTCTGTGAGTGAGCATGAGAGGAGAACTGTTTTTGCTTCTTCTTCTTCTTCTTCTTCTTCTTCTTCTTCTCTCTCTCTCTCTCTCTCTCTCTCTCTCTCTCTCCCTATATATATATATATATAAATATATATATATATATATATATATATATATATATATATATATATAAAAATAAAATCCCCCTGAAAGCTAAGATTCTTGTTCACTCTCTTAGCAAAGGCTCATCTTATTTGAAATGAGTTGACACTTGGGCTTAATGGGCTAATACGAAAAACATTTTCCCCTCACACTCATTTCTAAACAGCAAATGAAGCTGGCACATGGTGGAAAATATGTGTAGTGAAGAAGTAAATCAGGACTGCACAGTCCATGCAAGGGCTTGCACAAGTTTAGAAGAGGAAACTACAGTATTTCCTAAACAAGGACTTTCCAAACAAACGCACACATGGGTTTGAATAAGGCAATGTATTAACACAAAGCTGGAAATGTCCCATAAGTGCAAATACTGCCAAGAGGTAAGAACACAAAATGAGATTAAATCAACATGGTTTCATGAGTGAACATTCACACAGGCTAGTGGAAAGTTATAGTTTGTAAAAGTGATGCTTCAGCCAAAAATGAAATTTACATAATTTTCCCTTTATCCCAAATGTATCAGCCGAGACATGTTTGCTTGCTGAAGTTTGCTGCTTTTTTTTATGCAAATGGTGCAACAAGTTAGAAAATCATACAGCTGTCAGATTTGTGTTTAAAAAACTGCATGTCTAAATTATCACACACTTGCCTCAAACTGTGTTTAGTTGTTAAATTTATCAAGTAGAGTTGCTGACCTTGACTTGTACTCTCATTTCTCATTTCTCACCCCATACTAACTCATCTCGAACAGTTTAAATGTATTCTTAGCCCCTGACCCACTTGTACTAGCATGAAGAAATGTTTTTTGATGGAGACTAAAGCATTTCTAAAAGCCTCAGTTGATAAGGATGCTTTCTAAATGCTGTAAATGTAGTTTATAACACTATCTTAAAAATGGACGAAAGTACATTGTATACCTAAACACTGTGTTAGCACCTACCTTAAAGCCAGAATCACTTTGTTCTTCAGTACACAACACAAGCATCAGACTCTGTTAGGAAGTGAATGTGGAATTGCACATTATAATTGGTATATAGCTCCCAGTTTGTATATTAAATTTTTTAAAAGGAGCAACATGGTGGTGAGCAGGCAGCGTTGTCACCTCACGGTCACCTCACAGCTCCAGCATCCCAGGTTTCATCCTGATCTCTGGTTACAATGTGTGGAGCTTCTCATTTTCTCCCCATGTCTATGTGGGTTTCCACTGTGTGCTCCAGTTTCCTCCTACTTCCCAAAACATGCTGGTGGGTAGATTGGCTACACTCTCTCTCTCTCTCTCACACACACACACACACACACACACACACACACACACACACACACACACACACACACATTGTGTTGCTTTTCCAGGCTTGCACTGCAGATTTTGTTTGTTTTAGAGGGGTTTCTCTCTTCAATCTCATCTTCAGGAGGTGAAATGCTGCTCAACTGGTTTGAGGTCTGGTGACTGACTTGGTCAGTCTAAAATCTTCCACTTTTACCCCCTGATGAAGTCCTTTGTTGTGTTGGCAGTGTGTTTTGAGTATGTTCTTGCTGCATGATGAAGTTCCTCCCAATTAGGTTGGATGCATTTCTCTGTAAAATGGAAGACAGAGTTTTAGATTCCTCAACTCATTCTTCTGCTACCATCATCAATAAAGATTAGTGAGCCCATTCCAGAAGCAGCCATGCAAAGAGAAGCCATGACACTATCTCCACCATGCTTGACTGATGTGCTTGCACGTTTTAGATCATGAGCAGATCCTTTCTTTCTCCATCACTTTGGAAGAGGTTAATTTTGGTTCCAGAACTTTAATGGCTCATCTCTGTATTTCTTTGCAAAATCATATCTGGCTTTCTGGTTCTTACTGCTGATGAGAGGTTTGCATCTTATTGTATGGCCTATACATTTATACACTTGAAATCTTCTTCAAATGGTGGCTTATGATACCTTCACCCCTGCCTTGTGAAGGTTGTTGGTGATGTCACTAACTGTTGTTTTGGGGTTTTTTTTCAGTCAATGTAAATGACACTGCACATCACCCTTAAAACACTATGCCAACAGTGAAGTTTGGAGGTGGATGCATCATGGTGTGGGGCTGTTTTTCATCACATGGTACTGGCAGACTTCATATAATTGAAGGAACAATGAATGGAGCCCTTTACTGGGAGATTCTTGAGAAGAATCTGGTGCCATCCACCAAGATGAAGATAAGACGTGGGTGGACCTTTCAGAAGGACAACGATCCAAAGTATACAGCAAAGGAAACTCTCAATTGGTTTCAGAGAAAAAAATCAAGGTGTCAGAATGGCCCAGTCAATCACCTGACCTGAATCCAATTGAAGAAGATTTAAAGACAATATGTTTAGAAGAATGGGCCAAAATCACACCTGAATACTGCGGCCCATTAATTTCTTCATACAAGAAGTGTCTTGAAGCTGTCATTACAAACAAAGACTTCTCCACTAAGTATTAAATAAATTCCAGTTAGTGGGTTCAATACATTTTTCCTGTGCCATTCCTCTTCATTAAACATAACTTAATTTATGGACATTAATGTTTGGATTTTTTCACTTTAATGTGAAAATTACATGTGAATAGCCTCACTGGAACTATATTTACTGAAAAAAATATTGACGCGTTCGATACTTGTTTCCCCACTGTATATATAATGTGTGCATATAATGTATGTATAATATGGTATTACTAAGCATACAGGTTGCATAATGCTAAATTGATGCCTATAAGTGTTATTTATTTCCTAGCTAAAGTAGCCTAGTTTCCCCAGTCTAAACGTGAAGAAGCTTTGGATCCCAAACTCCCAAAGTCTTGGCTGGTAGACTGCTTATCCTAAATAAACAGACCAGTTTGTCAATTAAATTATTTTAATAATTTTAAGTGTGTCAATTGAAGTATTTATCTAAATTATTACCTTAATGTTAGGTCTCCTTGTGTTTGTATGAAATTGAATAGTCACTCTCATCTGGAGCCGCTCTCCAGTGTTCTTGTAACACTGGATTGGGTTAAACAAACAAAGGTTCAGTTTATCTAACAGCACTGCTGATCGGAAAAGAGCAGATCAGAGAGCAGAGAAAGAAAGAAAGAGAGAAGAAGAGAGAGAGATCACACTTGCAGATCTGGAGAACAAGCTAAAGCCACTGAGCTATTTTTTTCTGCACACAGCACATACGACAGCTGAGGATTGTTACTTTAAATGCCATTTGGCTTAGTCAGATGGTGAATGTGTCTGCACTTGTGTGTGTGCACAGTTAACATGTTATTTGAGTGCCTTCATTAGCACTTCTGAGTCTGTGCTCATTAGTGTGTGTGTGTGCGCGCACGCATAGACTCTCGCTGATAGGGGTAAGAAGAGGACCTGTGATTGCTGGGTGTGGAGTCTGATCAAGGCTGACAATATTTAACATAATTATGAAAAGCTTCAGTCACAGTACCATTAAATAAACACCTCTGTGAGAGAGGGAGGATCTGATGAGAGAGAGAGAGAGAGGAGAGTGAGTGAGTGAGATAGGGGGTCATTTCTCAGTCACAAGATGAGACGTGTGTGTGTGAGTCTTCTCATTACTGCACAGCTTGACCCACACATACTTCCTGTCTCGCAGCAGTAAGCACTTGCACGCACACACACAAACATGTGCATTGACTATGCTAAGCTGTATGGTAAATTAGCATGACTTACATGGGATTTTTAAGAAAACTCATGATCAACAAAACAACAAATGCCACAACCCTAAGATAATCAAACTTACCAGTGTCCACTACAAGACACAGCCCCTTGAACTCAGTTCGAACTCGCTTATATTATTGTTTAGCAAAATGTGTTTGAGCATCTCTGACATGACTTGGCTTGAATGATGTGATTGTTTAGTCAGGAAGTATCAAAGGAAAGCAACCTGGTCCTCAGATCCATCCTGAGCTCAGGTTACTAGCTTACAGTCCCTTGTGAACATTGTGTTCTTGTAGGTTTAATGTTTGTTTTGCGACTTCTATTTTATTTTTCTTGAATGTTTTTGGCTGTTGAGTTTGTCTGCTCATTCTGGTGGAGCTCCAAAGCCAAGAATGAGTGGCAGACTTCCCCTGGCCTTGATCTTCCAGTGCGTGATGTGTGTCCACCCGCAGACATCTGATCACTTTTGGCATGCATGTTACTGTGGTCAGTAGCGGGGAGTTTGGCAACATCATTCTGAGTAGTCTTGGGGCTGCTCAGCCCTCTGTTTGAGAAAGTTTCTGTATTTGCTTTGTGAGGAGTTTGTGCAGCTCTGCAGCTCTCTGTGGATCCATGGCATGGATCAGAGTGGTGGTGCCTGGTCATGCTGTGTTTGTATGGGTTTCTTTTGGGTTCTCCGGTTTCCTCCAATCTCCATTAGGTCCCGGTAGGTCCACTGGCTATGCTAAATTGCCTCTAGGTGTGAATGTCTGTATGCATGGTGCCCTGGCATCCCATCCAGGGTGCTTTTCTATCTTTTCTGTGTTCCCAGGATAGGCTCTGGATCCACCACAATCCTGACCAGGATGAAGCAGTTACTGAAGATAAACAAATTAATTATAGTGGAGTATTTACATGCAGATTACCAGTATGATGGTATGGTAAATAAAGATGCCTTTATTTAAACTGGACAAAAATGAGAAATTGGACTTACATTCTTTCTTTGATAAACTACTGGAGGCTAAGAGCAGTCCTTTTAACAAGCCTAGCAGTCTAATCAAATAACAGAACCTCATATTGCTTGTGCAGGGTTTTATGCTGTTTAATGTTGTCCTCTTTAAAAATGTAATGCTGCAAGCAGATACTGTGATATTGCGTTTGACGTTTTTCATAATATCTGCTTACAGCTTTATATTTTTAAAGAGGACAGCAGTAAACCAAAATGATTGCAATATATTGTGTAATATAAAAATCTAGTATTGTAATATTGCAAGCAATTCAGTCTGGCATAAGGTTGTTTTCAAGTGGTTAAGGTGAGCACCATAACAGTTTTCCTACTAATGAGACGCACAGGCTGGACTCCAGATTATCCAATCCTTTTTCCTCTAATTGCCAGTGTCTTCTGAGAATAAGGCCTTAATAATCAGCTTCGTCTTTACATCTCTCTCTTAGGATTGCCTTGATTATAACCATATGCTCTCGACATTCTCTTAAAAGATAAGGCCATCACTGATGTCATACATTCAGACACGTTTTCCTCCTCTGTCTGAGCACTTTGTGGCAAAGCTGAACATTTGAGGAGCTAAATGATCCCTCAAGTAATTGTATTTGGAAAGTTAGTAATGGCTTCCTTTCTAAAAGAACTGTCCATGCAGTCCATGACTGCAATTAAACAGTCTAAGGATCCGATGCATGGTGTGCCCTTTTAAAAGAAAGCCTCTTTTGCATTCCTCATGGACGTTAAGTTCCACATATGATGTATATGGCGGCACGTGTTGGGTAGCCGTGCAGTCTGGGTACAGCCTGAAGACGTGCCTGACAAGGTGACGAGAAACAGACACTCGCACACACTCCTCCATGGCAGTGTGTATGAGAACGGCTCTCCTCTCTCCTCTCACACTGCTCCCTTAGGCTTCAGTTTTGTAATAGAAAACACATGAGTTAACTAATAAAGCTCTTCTTTATCCCTTGCAAAGAAATATGACTAATGGTGCATTCATGTCTTGTGCAATTAGAGCAAAGTCACTTATATTGCAACTATCAAGAATGTAAAATGGATCTGTATTGGAAACTTCTGTCTCCTAGAAGTATTGACTTCATATAGATATGCATTCTTTTTATTTTACCATTTTGTGGTTATTAGCCCTCTGCTCACTTAGCTGTCCAAGGCATCTATTTCCTTAGAAGCCTTAAAATGCCTGACTTATTTAGTCTTATAGTCCATAATATTTACACAGCAAATTAAAATTAGATAATGATTTTTTTTTCCCTGAAAGCACTTAGGTGTTCATGGCTGATGGAGTGTTCATTAAGAGGCAGCCATTGCCTGATGTAATTGCTTATTTTTTTGCCACAGATAGTTAATTTGTTCTCTGTTTATGGTGGTTCCCGTATAATTTTCTGTTTAGATCCTATCTGAGGCGGCACCTCGAGTGAATGAGCCTGTTAATGACTTGACAAAAACAGATTCACATCAATCGCTGTTAGGTGTGACAAAATGACAAATTGACAAGGTAATAAGCAACGCGTGTGAGGCAAGCCGTAGAAGATTTACTCCCACATCTCTCTCGGCGTGCCCTAATCAAATAATTGCCCGGCGCATGGTTAATGTTGCACAAATTATGCCTGCATTAACCTAGTAATGGACACACACTAGAGACTGTGTTCAGCTGCAAATAATGATGATCATTTCTTCGTCTTATCAGTCTTCATCGTTCTGTCACCAGTGTCTATAGATGTGAAACACAGAACTGCTGTTTGTTTTTTTTTTTCCTCAGGCCTACATTTCTTTATAGCTATTAAATCGGTTAGCATTTATAACCAACCATACAGCTATTGAACTTAAAAACTAAATTAAATTGGAAGGAGAGAATACAGCTGAAATTCATTCTCTGTGGATGTTTTATAATCTGACCAATCTGATAGTGTACTGTCTATCAAGCTGAGCTTGACTGGCACTTGGTCTTGTTACAACCTGATTAAGGGCTCTGGAAGAGTTAGCGGTTGTATCTCTTTCTCAGGTAACGAGTCTATTGGTTCAGCCCAAGGCCAGTTGGCAACTATGATTCTGCCACAATAGCACTTATTATGACACCAGGACTCCTTGCTACCACTGTCCACAATATAAGCCATGAATAATAGAGAGCATTTTCTTCCCAGTCTAATCAGAATGTGATTCTGTATCTGTTAATGATTTGAGAGGCTAGTGAGTTGGCCATCTTGTAGAAGCATAGCTCCAAGCCTACTGCTGCTGGCATCACAGAAGTGTTGCTGGATCAAGGAACTTGAGCACTGGAGGACATGAGTAGAGGTCAGACTATCAGCTCTCATCAGTGATCCCACATCTGGAACTGCTGTTTGACAAATAGAAAACTTGTAGAAAATAAGCTAGCTGGTGCAAGAGCTTTTTACAGGGAATTGCAACATGCTGTTCCATTATGGGTGCTCCATCCATAATCCATGTAGTGCTAGCAAAACCTTTCATCCTGCCATCCAAGATGATTGTTGAAGGATATCTATGAGGCAGAAGGGTAACGGCTACCAAATTGAAACTCCCATCTGGCATATTAATGCGACAATGCCTCATATGGATCATGGATCATGGATCAATTTAAGTAACCAAGCAGCCAGCATGGTGGACACAGGTTTTTTTCCCCCTGTTAATACACATGGGATAATCATCTCTTTATTTAAGTCACGTGGGTTTGTATGGGAGTGCATGATGGTTTAGTGGTTAGCGAGTTTCCTCGCACCACCAGGGTTGGGGGTTTGATTCCCACCTCCACCCCATGTAATACATTCCCGCCCCATTGAGTGGAGTCAATGCACAGGATGTACTGGCAAAGTTCCATTTCAGTGCCAGTTCAGAAAAGACATCCAGCCTAGCTGGTACATTTTGTACTAATGAGGCCTTGCCAGCACTGTCTATCTTGCCTTTTTCAGTGTTATGTTGAGGGGAAACTAATAATTATACGTAGAACACATTCTCATGATATATTCACAGTTTCACACTCTGCTGTTTAACTGGGAAGACCATCTGTGGCCGTTGGTTGAAACTTGTGATTGGAATGCATATGAAGTACTTTGGGTTTTTCAACTCACCATGGCAGTCCACGATAAGTATGTTGCATATGTGTCCACTCTGAACTGCACATCCTGAGATGGAATTTTGACTTTCACTATTCATTTATCTCCATTTCACCTATAGCTGCCATATCATCTGTGTCACATTCATATCCATCATCTAGAGAAGGTGGTGCTGCTTCCAAGTGTTTTATTGCAAGCTTGCAGCAACCAGCCTCTCAGTGATTTGATAACAACATAGAGAGCCTATAGCAGGATTTCCTACAGTTCAGACAATTTCTGACATTGTGTCCTGATTTGTAGTTTTCACCCTTTGACATTGTGGTTGACTAATTCTGGTAGACACTGCAGAGCCTTTTGCATCATTTACACTGGCTATTTTGATTTGGTTTTATGGCATTTCATACAGCTGAGAAACTTCAACTGGCAGGTCTTCACTCTTATCTAAAACCTTTCCTGTACTTTCTTTTCCCACACTCCTGCAATTACGGCGTTTATCAACATGTCATCTGGGTCAACGTACTCCCAGTCTCAAAGTAGGAGTCGCAAATCGTGTACAAAATGATCAAAGCTCTCAGCCACACCATGCTTCCTATTCCTGAAACTATGCCTGGCTAAATAGTAGTTAGCAAACATATCCAGTACTTTAATGGGACTTGCCTTCTCACTGTCACCTTATTCTGGTGTCTTGGAATTTCTCTGCCTTGCTTGCCAATCTATGTGTCTAGCCTGCTCACTGGATGACTGTAGGTTCAGACAAGAAGAACCAAGGCTCAAACTAGAGTTGTATGCTTATTGCAATCAGTGTATACTGATATTAGCAGGTCTCATTGTTCACAACTTCAGGATCCAACTACACACTATCAGTTCAATTAAATTCTATTTGATTTCTATATTTTTTTTAAACAATAGACATTGTCACGAAGCAGCTATACAGAAATCTGAATGTAGACCTAGATCCCTAATGAGCAAGCCAGAGGTGACAGTGTCAAAGAGAAACTGTCTGAGACGACATGAGGAAGAAACCTCGAGAGGATCCAGACTCCAAAGGGAACCTGTCCTTTTCTGGATGAGTGTAGATTAAGTGTGTTGAAAGGATATTCGGTATGAGCATGTACAACAAATTGATTGATTCAAAATGATGAAACATTACATCTTCTCCTTTAGTAACAGAGACGTACTGTAGCCGAACAACTTATACTTTCTTTAACAGCAATATATAACAATATAACAAAGTGAGTACATATACTGACTACGGGCAATCAACAAGTCACAATACAAAATAAAAATTCTTGACAGATAGGATGGACAGCTGAATGTTTATATAGATATGTTGACTTTATACCCTACTGTTATACCCTATGCTCACTGCAGCATCAGATTCCTCTTCTTGGCTGACAGGAGTGGAACCCGATATGGTCTCAAAGTTCAGTGCATTGTGTTTTCTGGGATGCGTTTCTGTTCTGCATGGTTGTAAAGAGTGGTTATTCGAGTTACTGTAGATGTTCTGCCAGTTCGGAACAGTCTGACTATTGTCCTCTGATAGCTCTTATCTATGAGGCATTTCTGCCTGCAAAACTGCCACTTACAATATTAAATGTTCTGCACTTATATAGCACCTTTTAACCTTAACGCTTCTACAAAGCGCTTTTCACTTTTTTCACCCATTCACACACACACTTGCACACCAATGGACATCGGGAGCCTGGAGCAACTTGGAGTTCGATGTCTTGCCCAAATACATGTGGAGTCACGTGGGCCAGGGGTTGAACTGCCAACCCTACAATTAGTGGACAACTCTCTCTGTCCACTTCTTGGGGCTGTGGCTCAGGTGGTAATGTTGTTTTTATTTTTATTTATTTATTTTTTTGGCTCCACTCTGTGTAAACTCTATAGACTGTAGTGTGTGAAAATCCCAGGAAACCAGAACTTTTTGAAAGACACAGTTCATCCAGTTTTGAACTGAAATCGAGGCCATGGTCAGAATCACTGAGATCACATTTTTCTCCCATTTGGACATTTGATATGACAATTAACTGAAGCTCTTTATGAGTTGGCATGATTTTATGCATTGCAATAAAATGATTTTACAGGCTCTATTTGCAAAAGTCACTTACTTACTTGGTGGTGGTATTCTGTGCTGATTTTTATTATTATTATTATTATTTTGCATTTATGGCATTTGGCATTTGTTTAGTTTTAGTTTTTTGTTTTTGCAGAAACTCCTGAGTGTTTCATCTGTAGAGACGTGCAGCTGGTGGATGCAGAACAACTGAAAAGGTTTTGTGACTGCAAGAACCTCATGGCACATCATGGTTGCCTGCTCACTTGGGTCAGAACGGTATGCTTGCTTTATTTTACATACAAACTTTCTTTATTTTGCACACCTGTGCTGACCAAATGTGCTGTAAATCCAGGCAAGTGCACACCTGGACTTAGTGCAATACTTAGCCATGCATTTTTTTGTGCACAGTTTGGTCTAATCAGCATGTGCAAGAAGTAAAAGACACCAAGTAGAAAGTTAGCTTACACATTTTTTGCACCCTTGCAATTTTTCATTTTTAATTAAGGCTTCTGAAAGGCTGGTTGGGTGTGTTGGTTGGAGGGATGTCTGGGTGTTTTTTATCTTGTAGTCAAGGCTGTGCTAGGTCCTGCAGGTGGAGGTGGTAGGGGAGCTGCTCTCACCCCAGGACCAGTGATGAATACACACACAGTGTCGTTCATCATCGCTGCACATCGGTCATCAATAGCCCATCGCTGTGATTAACTGCAGCCGATAGGTGTTGTAGTTAGTTCTGTTTAATTAAACTCCATGCTCAGTGCAAACACAATTGGATTTCAACCCTGAAAAAAGGAAGAAAGACATCACTAATGGAGGTTGTCTCAAACTTTCTCTAAAATATTGCAGAAAATTGATGTAGCAGCGGTTCTTCCTACCTAGCGGTACAGTTTTATTGCCACAATAGAAAAGTGACTTAAGCACAAATCATGCATCTCCATCCAAAAAGGAATATGCACGCCAGAGCTGAAGAAAAGGAGCTTCAATATGGTTAAGTAATGGCAGTAATTAGCAGGACCTCCCAGTATGAAGTGTATAAAGACGAATAAAATGAAGGCAAAAGCTCTTTTTGATTGGGCCTGGTTGTTTAGATTGTGACAGGAATCTGCCAACACAGCGATCACTTGTCCCAACAGTTAATACTGCTTTATGGGTTTTGCATCTTTTGATGAAAGTCTCTCTAAATCCTGTTTACGCAGTTGCCGTTTCATAAACACTGGCTCTCTGATTTGAAGACCGCCACAAATCCCAGAATGCTTTTTCAAAACAATCACACACACACACACACACACACACACACACACACACACACACACACACACACACATGTGTACATATACACGCACAGGACTCGTCTGTTGTTTTCCACATGAAATTGAAACCAGCGGATCTCATCATGCCGAAACTATTCCAAAATAGAGCACTCAAATCCGCAGCGAGATTATGATGATCAAAAGACACATTTTTCCAAAGTGACAAAGGATTTGTCTTTGTTTTATAGCCTGCTTAGCTCATGCTGGGAGATTCAGTTTTGTTCTTCTCGCTAAATAATAAATGGGTTTTATTATTGTACATGAAGAAATAATATATCACTTATACTACGCACACACAATTATGAACTTTTAAAATCTGTCTGTCCCATATATTTCGTAAAATTACTCCAGTGTTAATTAAATCATTTGCCTGTATTTGACAAACCAAGAGTAGCGCTCAATGTGTGCAGCTGAAAGTCTTGAAATGCTTGTGTGTGTGTGTGTGTGTGTGTGAGTGTGTGTGTGAGTGGGTGTGTAGCAATAATGAGTGTTGGCATGGTACAGAAGTCATCTGTCCTATAGTTGTTCTGCATCAGTGCAGTTTACGCACACAAACGCACCATACAATACTCTTAAAATGCTAAATTAAAAAGGAACAGAGAAAAAAGGAGTCAATAAGAGGAAACGAGAATAGGAAGAAAAGCAGACAAGGGAGGGAAGAGAAGAGAAACACGAAAAGGGGAGGGGAAGATAAGAGAATGGAATCCATTTTCTCCCTCAGTTTCTTAGTTTTTTTTGTACATACACTAAATATTTATATGGATTTTTATTTGATGGATGATGTTTGGGCAAAAATGGGATTGTGTACTATTTGAACCCAACTTGATTATTGTCAATTGATGCTTACTGGGTTTAATTATAAAATACAATAGTTAGTTGGGTGGCATGGTGGCACAGCTTGGGTTGAGTTTCACACATTCGCCACATGTCCTTGTGAGTTTTCTCCAAGTTCACTGGTTTCCTCCCACCCCCCCCAAAAACATGCTGGTAATTTGCTACAAGGTGTGAACAAGTGTGCAGATGTGTGTGTGTGTGCATGGTGCTGGATCGGTATTTGATCTAGGGTTTGATCTAACCCTGACCAGAATAAAGTATTTACTGAAGATGAATGAATTGAGTTAATAGTTAGCCTAAATGGACAGCTTGCTTAATTACCTATATCAAATACTACCAACTTCAGGAGAAACAACAAAGCTAGATAACTTAAGTGTAGGGTTGACTTATCTGCACAATTATATTGTTTTACTATGTAATTAAAAATCAGGAAAAGGAAAATACGAGAGGAGGAGAGATCATCATTTGAGTGGAAAACGAGGAAAGGGGAGGAGAACAGAGCAGTGGACAGTCTAAGAGAGGAGAGAAAATGAGAATAGTGGAGACCGGAGAGAAGAGAAGGTAGCAGAGGAAAGTAGAAGGAGCTGTGTGCCTCTGACACTGAAGCTGAACTCAGTGATTGACCTGTCACTTCTCGTCTGATAGATATCTCTCCGAAAAGCAGGTCAGCCGCGTCCACCTAAAGTGCCTCTTAACCGCATTTTATGAAGCCAGAACATGTAATCCAATAACCATTTGACTCGTGAGTGCTTTGTGCCATGAAGCTACCAATAAGAGCATGTAGGCCTACTGATACTACTCTTAAAAGCAGCCTAGGTGAAGAAAAATGGGATTATAAAGCAAAGTCCATGTCCCTTACCCAAGTTCACTAAGAACATTTACTGACTGGTTAGTAATAACAAAGCACTAGTCATGATCCAAATAGCAAAGACCAAAAAACCCTCACAATCCATTATTTGCTTTCTTTTGTGTTATATACGCAGATCAGATGCAGGATCTGTATTGTAGTACCTTTGGAAGAACATACTGTGTGTCTCTGTGTCATGGTGGAGAAAAAAAAATGCATGCACTTGGCATCTTTTTTTAGGCCAGTGCAGACCCCCCACCCCAAACCCCAAACCCCACCCGGGCTCAGTGAGACAAATAGCGTGACACAAAAACTAATTAACTACCAGGAAGTAGTTAAAAGATGCAGCCAAGCACTAGAGGCCTGATTTAAATATAGGGCCCGAGTCAGTGACTGAGTGGGCCTGGGAGATGCTGCCTCCTCTAGGCACACAGCTCAATGACCTTTGACCCTCATTAGGAGCAAGCCGCTCCTGGTAGAGAGAGACTCTCGACAGGGTACAAGGACGTAGGAGGCATTAGGACAACTGAAATCAGGATCAGGCTTGTAGTGTTGGCAGTTGATGTAGCAATAGACATCCCACTGAGCCATCTCTTTTCAATTTTAGAGTAGAAATACAATTGTGACAAAATACAATATCTTTATTGATTGGCAGATTAAAAATATTTTTATGCTCCCCCTCCCCAGAGGACCATAAGGTTTTCATTCAGAATGAGTCGAATTCCCAGAACACCAAAATTAATGAATAAATAAAAAAATTATAATAATAATAATAAAAAATAAATAGATAAATGAGAAGAAAGAAAGAACATGTTTTGGAATTTTTTTTAATTAAATGACTCATCATGTTTATTAGATATAATAATAATAATAATAATAATAATAATAATAATAATAATAATAATAATAATAATAATTTGTCCTATTTATAATAAAACAGGTAATTTTCTTCCCTGAAAGACAAAAGGGGTTTGATACTGGATTGAGATAACACAAAACAAGAACAATATCATCCATTACTACTCAGCATAAAGCTCATGTCAAAACCACCGCAATCATTCGCTCCATATACCGACATATGAATATGTTTTCCATTCTTGTATGAAAGGGCTGACATCTGTTTTCAGTCTGCTGCAGTTAATGGAAGTGATCTTACGTGAAAAATAATACTCTTTTCAAAATATGTAATTCAATCCATATGAAATAGACCTCAGAGTTATGGAGCAAATGACAAGGGAAAAATAGTGGATATGATTATGGTTGGCCAGATGCAGCGCAGTCTGTAAAATGCTAACAACTGCCTAAATTTAGCCTGCTCTCGGCGCTGGCTTCTGAGAAGCGGCCTTGGCTAAACGATGCTTAGGATTTTTCAAAGACCTGCTTGCAAGGATAAAACGGTTTTATATGCTGGGTTCAGTAAAAGTGACTTAACCACAGTTCCTTAAGCTCCCTGCGTTCTGCAGATTGCATTTAGAGATATTGGCGTAACTTGATATATTATATATTCGTCTTCACAAAGTATAAGTCTTTTATTTCTGTTCTGTAAATAAACAGGAGGATGGAAATTTCAGAGAGGTTTATTTTAACATAGCTTAATTACAGTGTTCAGAACATCATATTATCAATTTGTTGAAAAATCATCTTTTTTACCCATCTCTCCTTATATCAAAAGCTCTTATGATCACACCAAACACTGTATTCGTGTGCTCGAGGCGTGAGTGTGGCGTTTCGTTCGTGAAGCAGCCGTGCCTTTGTGGGCGTATGAAGAATGCGTGCGGTTAAGTGGACTCTGTGTGCTGAGAGTAATCCTAAGTGGACCGGTTTAGATGTCATATTTCTCTCTCACTCTCTCATGGCTTGATAATACTCATCATTGCAAACACACATGCATTTCCATTCATTAGCCAAACACTCTCAGCAATCAGGCCAGTGCGCCAGGGGGCAACGGGCCCCTTGTAAAATCACATCGCTTAATAGCACTGTTCCATAATTATATGCCATTAACATCTATCAAAATGAGCTCCTGCATGTCAGGCATATAAGCTCTAGGTTTTGCCATCTCTCTCCCTCTCTCCCCCACTCTTGCCGCATATCTTTCCATTACCACGTCCAGCATTTAGAAGGATAAATCTGGCTAATTGCTAATGAGTAGCTTTTATACTATGAGGTCCTTAATTATTCAGGTAATTAAATTACATGTAGTGCATAAAGTATTTTATATATATATATATATATATATATATATATATATATATATATATATATATATATATATATATATATATATATATATGCATTATTCTTCTAAATTATGCATATCTCTCTGCTGGTGCATGATCAAAGAAATATAAACGTCTGTGATCATTAAGTTAGGTAACGTTTAAAAGAATCTGTACGCATTTAAAAATGTGCTAGGTCGGTTTACTTGTTTGTAGGTTTGTAATCTGTTCTTTTATTTTAGGGGTTGAAGAGGAACGATCAGCTGAGGTGCCGCGTGTGTAATGCAGAGGTAAGGCCATCGTATATACAGTGCTGTTGAATTAATCAGAAGATGTGGATTAATATTCTATAACAGCAGCTTTGACACTGGTCCTGAATATAATTCAAATTACAACTTTATAGTAATCCACTTGTTCTGATACATTATCGTTGTTATAGTAATAAGTCATTCATTAGTTTGGTAAATGGTCAGTGGTCTGCACTTATACACACCAGTTGTAGCAGGGCTGCCGTGAAAGGTGCTAGCTTGCCATCGGTAGTAATTTGGGGTTCAGTGTCTTGCCCAAGGACACTTCAGCATGTGGAGTCATGTGGGTAAGGAATTGAACCACCAACTCTACAGTTAGTGAACAATCCACTCTACTACCTGAGCCACAGCCTCCTCAATATTGGTGGACACTAAGGATAACAATAAATGGATTAAAACACAAAAGAAAACCATCTAATTGTTGATACTGTGAAGCTTTATTTAAAATTTAGAGAAGTAGTCTCAGGTGTTAGTTTATAACAGTCAGTAAGTGTTTCAGTGTCTTTGGAAAAGTACAAGTCACATTGTTTTAATATTTCGTTATCATATTCATTTCAAGAGCAGGAGAGCAGAGAGATTGGTGGTGGAAAAATGGGTGTTTCTAGTTGTTATAACATAAGTGATAACCAGATGTTCCACAACAATAGAGTACACATTTATTCTTTATGATAAACCTCTTGAGATAAAAGATCTCATTTTCAAGTGGGTCCTAACATACAATACAAACAAAAAAACAAACAAACAAAAAATGAAATGTAACTATAAATGGATAAAGAGTATGATAAATAAAAAATGTAATTGGTGGCAAATTACTCTGGTATGAGAAGAATAAAACAGTTCAGGATATGCTGTTATAGGACAATATGCATCATTCCATTGTTGATTATTTTCTTGTAACAGCACCCTTGAAATGTTTTACTCTGTACACATTTGATTGTATTGGGCCTTTTTTATGCTGGTACTGTACTTGTCAGTATCTTTGCTTTCATGCTTGCAGGAGCACTTTCATGAGAATCTTACAGTCAGTAAATTTAGTGCAGTTAAATGGATACAGAAGAAAAAAATCGCCTGCCTTTAAGTTTATAGTTTGCCAGGGCCAAGACGTTATAAACTCTGCCAGTTGGATTGAAGCACAAGGCCACCGTCACAAATCTTGAGTGTGTACATGTTCAGTGTGTTAGCAGGGCCGTTTTGTCCTCTCCCAGCAGAGAGTACAGTATTTAAGTCATTAATAGGACATCGTCTCCTGAAACAGAGTGAAACCCGCCGATTCAGCCCACTAATAGAACTAATGAGCAATCAACTCTCTCGACCACTCTGGTTGGGACCAGTCTAAGAGCAGCCATGTTGGTTATGCGTTTTATATGCCTTAGGATTATTTGCTAATAATGTGCCAGGACACCCACAGTGGGGGAGTGGGGTGTAGGGAGGAATAAATGATCATAATATTTGGCACTGGAGGTGAGCGATGTAATTTCCCAATGCATATTCAGTGTGTGAGCTGAAATTTAGCACTCAGTCCCCCAATACCTCCATGATGCTAATTCCATGAGGCCTTATCACGGAGCACTGCAGGAACTCATTTGTGGGAAATGACAGATGTTGATGTGGCGACACACAGGAGGTCAGCACTTCGGTACGGTATGTGTGTGGGGCGCAGCGCCATGCTTTTCTGTTGGCCCATGTTATGATTTTAGGTGTGTATTCATGCTAACGTTCCAGCTGAACTCTAAGTAAGGCAGTAAACAGTAGTGACTACATTAGAATTTCAAAGAGAGTGCGTACGAGTTGTTTTTTCACAGGAAGAAGGTTTTCTTTTATGCCAACTGACTAGAGGATCAAATGCACAAGGATGTTAACTGTTTTGTTATGTTTTGCCTTGCATTTGAAAAGTGGATTTTTTTTGTGCATTTTCTTTTTAAAACTTTAGAAGCATGAAAACTATGTGAGCCAAAGGCTCTTTGAATCATGGAGCTCAGTTTGTCTGTGAAGGTTTCAGACATGTCACCTCATTTGAATGTGTTTAAAGATGTTTCAAGTCTCATTCTGAGGTGCTTCGGGAGAACTGATAAACAGATTAAATCCTTCACCTGAAAACCCATTCAAAATGTCATACAGCATGTGAATCATTGCAGGTATGGATGCAAGTGCAGGTATACACGGCTTTATTAAGTGTTGAAAACAACACAACGACATAATTCAAAATCAAGGTCGGGGTGAAGTCAATGGTCAGGCGCGCAACAAAAAACATAGACTTGATTGGACAGGCAAGAGCAAGATGAGAAAACCAGAAATAAGATCAAGAACCAGAACAGCAATCAAAATACAAAGGCTTGGTAATGTCCGGTATCAATGAACACAGAGCTTATACTTCACACAGTGAAGGGGCAATGAGGGTGCTTATGTATGTGCATGATTGAGTCCAGGTGAGTGCAATTGCTATCAGTAGTCAGATGCTCGTGAACATGTCCGTAATGGCTGTTTTTGTTGGCTGTGCTCTACTCTGGGAGTTAGAGTTTAACGCTGATTCCAGCGTTGACATGACAAGTCAAAACCCTTTTAATCGGGATCCTCAATTTGTCTATGAAAATACAAATTGTCAGTACATAAATACAAATTGTCCATATATAGACCCTGTCAAGTGTGTCCTCTGCCTTGTTCTCTGTGATAGGCTCCAACTCTCCTGTAACCCTGTGTAAGCCATAAAGAAAATGGATATTATTATTATTATTATTATTATTATTATTATTATTATTATTATTAAATCTCATCTGATCCTTTGTCCTTTGTTGTCAGTTAAGTTTGTTCTTCTCTTGTTCGAGCAAGTCCTGGTCCAAGTTTAAAGACTGATTGGAGAGCCTGGTGCACCACAGCACACATTCTTAACCAGGCAAAACAGTTCTGCAGATGTTAGATACTGTCTGTGTGTTATATAGTGCAGTATAGTGAAGAAGTATGGTGTTGGAGTTAATGGGTTGCCATACACTACCCAGTTTAGCTAACATCATCACAGTACCATGTATAGTAATCATAAACATCACACATGTATAATAATCATAACATAATAATAAAGTGCCTTTCGCACCCAATATCACTTTACAATTACAAAGATAATCAAACAAACAAACACAGAAAAGACACACATGCAGAGTCCTCCAAAAGCTGCTGGGATCTAATTTCAGTGGTGTAGCTGCTCATAGTTGCACTGAAGGCCTACACAGGTAAATCCCACTCAGCCTGTACAGCTGCAATGCTACCAGGCAACAACACTCAGAACACTGTGCCATGGATCCACAATGAATACAGACCCACTGCAGTACAGAGTGCAGAGCAGTCCCAAAACCCCTCAGAATGATCATATAAATTCTCCGCCATCGACCAGAGCAACAGGCATGCTGTAGTCTATAATGAGCGTCCAGACATACATCGTGCATGGTGGATCAAGACCTGGGGAAACCGGCCGCTCAAGATTGGGTCTGGAGCTCTGTCACAACCAACAACCAGCAGACAAAAGGCAGCAAAACATTAAAACAAAAGTCAAACATCAAACATACAAACGCCAACACATACAAACACAGGAAAAAAGAGAGAGAAACAAAGCAAACGCTTGGGTGAGAATCTGCAGCCAAAACGTGAACAGCACTCCCATTTTATAATGAAAGTCACAGTTCTGATGAATTTGAGGGGGAAAAAGGCCACTCCACATTTAATGCACCTGCCAGCTCTTAACTCCTTCATCTGGACTCTCCGTTTATTGGAACAATATGAAAAAGAAGACTTATTTCATTATAGCCCATATGTCCTCCACAATCTCTCATCCCTCAGGCATTTGTCTTTACTGAGTGACATAGAGACTACTCAATTTTCTAACAAGAAGAAGAAGAAGAAGACCTAACCCTAATTGTAATAGTAGTATATTATGTAGAAAATAGCATTTAGAAGGCCATGGCTCTCTGTCGTGTCTGGCCTGACTACACTTCAGTATAGATTTTACAATAGATTATGTGCCCACTTAACGTTAGTGTGCATTAGCTGCCATCTGATGATTATCATGCCAAAACAAATAATGGCTCCATTTAGGCTCTGTAACCCAGGGGCATTAGTTTCTTTTGTGTTGTTTTTGTGTTAAACTTGGCTCAACTAAATGATATCTTAATATTTAGATATATGTCTACTCATATTTCAAGGGCCTTAGAACGGTATTATCACCAGCATGACAGATCATGAAATTCGCTCTCTCTTTATTGCCCTTCCTCTCTGTCTCTCTCTCTTTTTTTTCTTTCTTTCATTTTTGTCTTATTTTGCGCCTTGCAGCACCAAGTGGCCTCCACAACCTTCCATAATGGCTTGCTGACTCTCCCACCTGACCAGGGTAATGCAACCCAATACCCTTTAAATGGGAGTCATTTTCAGCTTTTGTTGCCTCACCGAGCCTTTGGGGCAGCTGAGCGAGGCAGGCCGGGGACACTGAGCGTGCAAAACAATTTCGAGCAAAGTGAGCAGCACTCTTCCCTTCACCTTACTCTTGAGTGAACACACACACACACACACACACACACACACACACACACACACACACACACACACACACACACGCACACACATTCTTCAATCAGTAGTATCATACACCAACTTTTTTTTTTTGAAGGGACACACCCCCAACCCCACTCACTACCATCACCATCTCCTGTATTCATGTCGCCAAAATATGCCCCTCACAGCCTCTAAGATTACACACTTTGTTTCTTCTGATCATATTTCTGCACATTTTAGGTGACTTGAAACTCCCATTTGGTAATCAGTGGATCAACAGGTTGTGCTCTGATTTAGCTTTATTGTGCATTGTGAAAATCCTATCCTACATACGACACAGCACAATAATCAATTTGGGCTCTATTTAGAGTTGATGACCAAAAGTCAGAACATAACATAAATATCTAAACAGGTTTTGAACCTGCTTAAGTCAGTTTTCTTGAGCTTCCCATTAAGGTTATGCATGTAGTTTACACTTCCAAGGTTGTCAAATCTATTTTTTAAGTAGAAGCATCCGAGACAGGGTTTTTCATTAGTGTGTAGACCACCGCCTTGCAAGCACTTGTCTATCACGTGATCCATTTTCTGTACCACTTATCCTACACAGGGTCGTGAGGAGCCTGGGGCCAATCCCAGGGAACTTGGGGCACAAGGTGGGGGACACCCTGAATGGGCTGCCAACCCATCATAGGGCACAATCCACAAGCACTCACACACAACGATAATTTGGAAATGCCAATCAGCCTACAACACGTCTTTGGACTTGGGGAGGAAACCCCAGAAGCACGGGGAGAACATGCAAACTCTGTGCACACAGGACAGATTTGAACCCTCAACCCCAGAGGTGGGAGGCACTAACTACTAAGCCACCAGCAAGCACTTATCTATAAAGCAAAAATGAATAAACAAATTATTAATAAATAAATTAATAATATTAATAAACAAGCATAGAAAATTCAGACTGAATGTTGTTGTTATGATGTAACATAAAAGCAAGAAAAAAATTTGAAATGAAAAATAAAATCTACTAATTTGCTGACATATGAGTGAGAAGATGTAAAGCATCTTAAATGAAATAACATCTAATGGAGTGTAGCACATTGCCAATTTATACAACAGTTAGTTCCGGTCCACTAATTTGATTGGTTGAGCCAATAGTGCTTATATTTACTATAACCACTCTGGGTCTTTCACTGTGTGTATGACTCTGCTTGTGTGTGCTCACTATGTGAAATTCCACTTCCTAGTTCAAAACTACAGTAGAGTTAGCGACATCATCAGCAGACATGGAAAACAATACATTTTCATAAATATAAATTTTTACTTAAAATATGAAAGCTTGTCAGTTGAAGATGAAATGGAGGAAAGGATGCCGGTTTTACCGGAAGCTCTTTTAATGGGAATGTACAAATCAATGTGAGCTAGCTACCCAGCTAGCGGATATGCTATAAAAGTGAGTGTGGCTTCTTCAGGATCTACGTCTGCTAGAGGAGCAACAATAAATACAACATTTATCCATATTGTGTCTGAAATGACATTTACTCAATGTTAATTTCTTGTTTATAGCTCTGTTGTATAAAAGCGCTATCTCACTTGCAGTTGTACAGTTATACCGAATAACAGTACAGCTGTGATTAGCTATGGCTAAATTACGTATATTCAGTATTACAGCACTCTGGCTCGTGTAATATTGCTAAATATTGCTGCAAATTTAGTTTAATTTACCAATATGGCTTCCACCCTCATTATTCCACAGCTTATGAAATAGCACTTGATCCAGCACATCCTATTATTTTGATAGTGGTAAACAGTCTAACTGACTACTGAAACATTTTATAGAAACCTCATTTGTTTATAGCAGCAGGATAACGTATAGCCATGTAGCAGAATAACAGTTATTGAGCTTGTTAGTTAACAAGATATTTTTGTGAGAAGTCGTAGCTAAAAACAGCAACCCACAAAATTAACTGCATTCATTTTCAGTATGTGTAAACATTAAAATTAATTGATTTCTCACCTTGTTGCCTTCAATCACATTAGCATTGCTAATCAATTAAGTTGAAATGGGTGGATTATGTAAGATGTTTTCCTGAGATAGGCTTCGGATCCACCATGATACTGACCAGGATAAAGTAGTTATTGAGGATGAATGAATGGTTATGTTGGATTTATTTTTTTTATTTATTTAAAATAGTCTCTCTAGGGTGCTGTTTCCACTAAAATACCAGATACAATGGTTCACAAATAAATTTTTATATCATATAGTTTAACTCTTTCAACCAGAGGCCAAAAGAAATGGAATTCCACTGTTTTGGGGGCGCCTGTGTTCAGCATTGAATTTATTTGTGATGTCATACTCAGTTCTTTAAGAATTTACAGAGTTTTTAAAAAAATTTTTTTAGGTTTAAATGTTAGAATTGTATTGTAGCAGATAAATACAGTGTTTCACTTTCAAAACAGCTTTAGTTGTGCTGTCCGTTTTACCTCTGTACTAATCTTATTTTGGAGAAGTTCAAATCGTTTGCCCAGCTAGGGTACTTACACCCCTCCCACTTTCCATCACCCTGCTAACCAGCAGCTAAACACAGAGTCATGATACTCTACACACAGAAACCCAACAGTGTCCTGACTAAACTTATAACAGACGTCCGGTGATAAAATAATTCATTTGTTCATACTGATTGAAAATGTCTGATAAAGTAGAAAGTAGGCTTCACTGTTTACGCCTACGCTAGGAACAGCGTACAGTACACGTGATGCAAATTTTGTCTTCAGCAGCACACGTGTGCCGCCCAATTTTTCTAACCGCAACAGGTCACGCATGTGCATTTAATTCTTTTGCACTATTTAGTTGTTCCACAAGGTGGCAACAGTGACCCAGGGTCATTGATTGTCAAGGTAGTCAAAGAATAAATGGAAGAGACAGAATCAAGTGTAGGTTAGAAAGTACCTGGCATTTGCATTTCTATAATTCTAGCCTTAAAGTGTATAAGGATTTGTATATGGGTGCTAATTGTAGCGAGAGATTGTCAAGGCATTGTTCTTCCTGTTGTTGTGATTCTTCTTCGTTGTTGTCCTTCACACCAAAAAACCTGCTTTTCTGCTCTGCACTGACTCTAGGCCAGGACGGGTAGTGCAAGTTGTCATAATGGGCATGCGTTGACTGCCTGTGTACATGTCAAATGGAGTACACTTTGAAAGGCTGAAGAAAAAAAAAAAGGCTATGCGTACTACTGTGCGTGGAAAAAAACAAAGAATACCAGAGCCGTAAGTCGAGTTCCATTCTGCTGTACTGCTAGAAAGGGACATGTGACCTGTCAGACTTCATGAGCAAGATGCTCCTGAATCCACTGGTTGCATGTGCTAAGCCATTCTGTTCACATTTAAAATCTTGTTAAAGCCACAACCTGAAGCTTTCACTGCCTCATCTCCTGCTGTGACACACACACACACACACCAAACGCTAGTAGACATACATATCATCAGGGGTGGATCTACAGTGTGGCTGAGGTTGGCCACCTCCTCCTCTACATTACCCTCAGTTGCCACCCCACTTTGGCAGCCAAAGAAATAATATATAATATCAAGCCCAATTTGACTATGCTGCTAAAAAGTTGTATGAATTCACACACACACACACACACACACACACACACACACACACACGCACACAGCCCAGTTCCAAGAAATCACAGTACACCTCTGCTTGTGCATGAATACTTTCCAACTCATAATACATATAACACATCATCTGACCTAATATTCCAGTTGTATTGCAGAAAGATTGGAGGTCTGAGTGAGTAAGAATAGAAACAGTAATCTTTTAGCATAAAGTTGAACCTAAAAAGGGTTGTTTTAAGGTGTACTGGATTAAATGCTGTAATAATCACCCCACCACAGTAAATCTTCTCTAGTTCCATTAGAAGTTACAAGCTTCGGTATCTCTGTCTAGCTACACCTGTCAGTTGAACATGTTAGATAGCAAATGAAATGAAAATGATGACTACTGTGCAGCTTCATCTGTTTTCTCTTCTGAACTAGTCTACGCTTTCATGCATACTTTTTTTTAAACTGATTCTTTAGATGTTTTTACTACTTAAAATTTGTTTGTTAATGTTAATTACCAAAATTATAGAAAAAAAATGTTCTTTGACATTAAAAAAATGTGTAGTTTAGGACTGTGTGATGCAGCAGTGTGATGTAAATGTGTGTTTAAAAAAAAAAAAAAAAAGCTAAGGCATTTGTTGGATTTATATTTATATTTATTTTGTTTCTAAACAAAAATTGTTAACACTTAGGCCTAAAATATTTAATGTTGATGACCAAAATCCATCCATTTTCTGCACCACTTATCCTACATAGGGTTGCAGGGGGGGCTGGGAACTCGGGGCATGAGGCAGGGGACACTCTGGACGGGTTGCCAACCCCTTGCAGGGGACACTCATACGCTACAGACAATTTGGAAATGCCAATCAGTCCACAACGCAAGTTTTTCAAAAGGTGAAGGAAACCAGAGTACTCGGAGAAAACCACCAAAGCACGGGGAGAACATGCAAACTCTATGCACACAGGGCGAAGGCAAGATTCGAATCCCCAACTCCGGAGGTGTTGTTCTTGATTTAATAAGGAGAATAAAAATGTTATGTTACAAAGGGTAAGGCATTTATTGGAGTTTATTTAAGTTGGGATTTTGTGTAGAACATAGGTCCCTGTTATACAGAGACATGTTGGTTTCTGTTGCTATGTTTGTTTGTTCAGTTTTCATAGGTTTGTATGACATTATAAAAGGAATGACACAGCCAACATGAAGCAAACAATCCGTGAATAGGATATTCAGATAGATTTCAGTTTCCTACAAGGATTTCTGGAGCAACTAAAAATGCATTTGTCTCAGTTTTACATAAATCATTTTTGTGCAAGTCAAATGTGGGATTAATTTCTGATAACAGATGCAATTAAAGCACAATCAGACCTGTGAATCTGACTGTAACTGTAGATATGAATATATGCATCCTTCTATTTATGTCCATTTTGGAGCGAGGTAAAGTAGTAAAAGCATTCAGAGTGTGAAAGTCATTTTTATCAGAGGCTGATGTACAGCATAGCAACCATGTGAGAGGCAGTTCGTGCCCTCATCAAACTGATGATGTTTCAACAGCACTCAACATCAACTAATGCATCAGCGTAATAACCTTTTAATGTCTGCATTATGGTGCCCATTTAATATTCACTCTCAGAACGATGCACTTGTAGATCAGCTATGACGGTTATGATGATAATGATAATCATGCAGTGCTAAGCTATAAAGCAATTCAGCGTTCTGCTCAGCTCACCGGTGGTTAAAATTAAGGGCCTTCAGCCTTTGTGGCGTTAGCAAGAGAAAAAAAGCATGTGCATTTTATTAATGCCAATTTTTCTTCTTGCTGCTGTTGTTATTTTTTCCTTGTTTTTTTTCCCCCCTGGTCTTAACAAGTGGCTTCAAAATGTGGGCCATTTGCATGAGTTATGCTAATTTGTTAGGGCAACGAATGCATTAATTTCATCAGCACATGGCCTCAAAGCAATAATTACCAGAGTAGGTGTGTCACAAGCAATCATGTTAAAAATTTGCCAGTTAATTATTAAGATTTTTTTCGGAGGGACCGAGATTTGACGCGAGTAGCTGAGGGAGAGAGAGAGAGAGAGGTACGGAGAGGGGGTAAGCTAACGTTCTTGTGGCCGCTGCAAGGTGCTTGTTGTTGTGTTGGCCTCTGGAGTAGAAAGGCGGGAGGGTTTCTCTTTTTTTGCATGTCGACAGCACACATTGTGCACTAATTACCACAAATAGCAGTAGGCTTGCTATTGCTCTCTGAATCCAGTGGGGTGTAATTAGAAGAGAAAGGAGGGCAGAGGCTGGCTGTTACCTTATGCCGTAACTAGCAGTGGCTGAGAAAGGACACAAGGACTCGTGATAGGATGTGCTGTTGTGATAGATGATGCTCTACCAGTCTGAAGGAGTGAGGTGACCTAAGAATGCTGGGTAATGTATGCTCGTGGGAGCCAAAGTTCTGTCCTGTACTCACATTGTTTCAGGCTTCTTACTCATAACCTGTTTTGTTTCTCTTCCTGTCTGAGGAGGTCAGGTGACAGGTGGACAACTCAGTAGCTCAGGCTCCTAGGAGAAGCAAATTTTGTGTCAGAGTTATTAGTTTTTTTTAATTCATTGTTAAAAAAAAAATCCTACTCCTTTACTGTAAAAGTATGGTATTCATGTTTACCATAACATGCTACTCAATATGAATCAACTGCTTCACTACACACACTGGTGATCTGTTGTTTTTTTACTAGTCAGACTCATTAGCATGCATGGATGAAGATATTTTCAGAATCAGGAACTCATACAGTAGGTAAGGGGAAAGAAAAATCCAGCACAATGGTCTTACATAAGTCTCTTGCTATACATAGCTTATGGTTATACATATAAATTGATGTGAGGACAGAACATCAACAGTTGCAATCAAAATTATTCAACCCCCATTACAAATCAGGTTTGAATGAACAAATCAAACAAAAGCAATTAGTTCAACACAGCACATGCTTCAAGTGGTTTCCCCAAATTCAACTGAAAATGCAACTGAAAATGATTTCTCCAGTTTCAAAATGATTCAACCACCCAAGCCCCCCATCCCGCCCCAACACCAATAGAATCCCTCACAACAGCACAAATATGCAAAACAGGTGTTATCTCAAGCACACCTGATGCAACTAATCAAGGGCTTCATTGGTTGCACCAGGTATGCTTGATCTGGAACACATGAAATATCTGAACTGCCTAGGGGCAGAAAATACATGAAATAACCTGAACGGGGCAGAAATAGGAAGATATCAATGGCTGCAACCAGATTTCTGAGAAGGCAGGTTGTGTCATCTGGTTGTGGCTGACTTTCTGTCAACAGCGCAAACATGATGTGCTACATTAGCCATTTTGTTAGAATAATCAACATACTGTATATTCATACATTTCCCTTTCTAACGTACAGTACAGGGAGTTGGGATGCAAGTGTGTAAAATCAGTATGCTCTTTATTAGGGGGAGTACTGGAATCGTGTTCATAATACATAGCAGGGGTTACGCTACAGGCAGACAGGCTTATTACAGGCATATCTAAATATGTAAACTAATACACAGATTAGTTTAGATATTTTTTGTTATTATTATAAAAATGATTATAAAAAGAGATTCATTTTTATATTTTATATATTGAGGACAATGACTTAGAAAGCTTGGTAAGATATGGAACATTTGATGAACAGTAACAGAAAGAGGACATAAGAAGGCAAAGTAACCATGAATCAAACACAGGACAGATTAACACAATAAGTAACAAGCCAATGAGAGGACGGGGCGGAGATAGGACTGGGAGAGAAACGTAAGGTGTGTTCGACTTCATGCGGCTCTGCGCAGACCGATCGGCGGCTGAAGCAATGCAATACCGGTTACAATTTTTGTCCAACTTGAGACTATGCCGACGTCACGTCACTGTGGCTCCTAGCATCAAAGTACCGCGATAGAGATATGAGAGCAGCTGGCTCCCTCAGCCAGTGCAGTTTCTCTAGAGCAGCTGCACGAGCTCTGATGACGACACAGCTATTTCACGATTGGCCAGACTCACCGACGACAATGATGACGTACTTTTCATGTTTATTCTGACACCATCAGATCCGCTAAGTCTCACAAATCCGTATTTTTATAACAGTAAAACACTTCTCACATAATCTTAAAGTTATACTGTGTCATGTTTATCAAAATAAAACTGATTAAAAATATATATATATAGACCCCACAGGCTTATGTCAAACTGTCTTCTCGTAAATACAGGCACTGTATTAATTTAACCTACTCAGGGAAAAGTGTTTCTGGTTGCTACATGTAAAATTCAGACATCTGTTTATATGAGAAATATTACTAATCTAATCCACTTCATCTGCCATCAAGAAAGCAAATACTGTGAGATTGTCACTACGGGAAGCAGACAGTGTCTGACTTGTTTTCAACTCCTCCCCCGACTTCAAGCGGCAACTCTCGCTGACTGGTTACATCCAGCCGAAGTCGAACACACCTAAAGACAAGGTGCATAATAAAGAAAAGCACATGGAGAACACAAAACAAACCACATGACCATAAAAGCAGTGCTTGTCATGCTGGGCATTTGTTATTACATTGCATTAGCTACACGTTTTAGTTTTTCAATTAGGTTTCTGGGCAACCAAAACATTAAACTGGGTTGCATATTGGATATTTTACTTGCCTGGTGGGCTTGCTAATGAATTTATAATTTGTCCACCCTTGTAATGCATGCTGAGAGGAGTAAAAATCAGATTTGTGGTCACATAACCATGTATTTGTTTAGTGCTTCTAACCTGCAGCAGGTGAGAAAAGAATTGACACTAAAAACAATAAAATGTACAGGGCAGGGTTACCCATGGACATTAATAAACTTTAGAGTCCAGAGGGGGCATGAATAACTTTTTTTTTTGTCCAGTGAGCTAGCGATAATAATATTATTATAATGAACAGTATGTGGCCAAAAGACATGGTGAGTTCCAGAATTTAAATAATTGTCTTTTTACCAATAAGATAACCGGTTATTTTTGTTCACCCTGGAACTATTCTAAACTATGTTAGTGCTATAGTTACCCTTAAGCCAGTAGAGCTTAGGCTACCTATGTGATCTTAAGGAAACAACTTTTCCACCAAAATCTGATTCTGCATATCATACATATCAGCCCATAACATTTCCTGTGTTGTTCCTCATTTCCAACGGTGTTACACAAATTGTATTATTTTGGATATGCGTGTTGTATGGATATGTATTATATAGATCTTGATGTAACCTTTTTATACAATGACTAAGTAAAGTTGTCATTAGTTGAAGTAACAGGACCAACCAAAAAAACATGGCCTCTCTGTGGAGTCTCAGTCATATTAACCAAAATAACACTCCATATAGATAGCAGGTCTTCCTCATACAGACTGCTGTCTCTTTAGAGAGGAGTTTGGCATCCATCCTTGACACTCAAACCACAAATCTTCAACTTCACTTTAAGGGGTTTTCTCCCTTTTTTCTTAATCCACTAACACCCTCTCAAAGCGTTTCTCCCTCCCATCTCTCAAGTGCCTCCTTGAAGTGTACAAGCCCGTATTTACTCCTCTCCATCAAGCACTCTGGGAAATAAAACATATTAATCATGGCTTGATTCCAAATGAAAGGTGGTTTATTTGGAAGAGCAGCTACTAGATTCACCACTTCACTGAAAGTGGGTGTCGGTTTGATAGTCTGTCTTCCTCACGACTCTCAGATGTACTGCGGGAGATGATTACATATAAACAGGTTCTCTTTGTATATTGCCTGAAATGGATTTAGCCTTGATGCACTTTTATATCATTATATTGTGTGTTTACATTTATTTCTCTTGTTCCTCATCCATTACTTCCTTTATACAGTATGTCTCAGATGTATGACTAGGAACCAGACCTGTCTACAGAAGATAGTATACAGTAACATAGCCATGTAATATCTTATCCACATGTATTTGTTAGGGGCATAACACAATGTCATTATCTATATCCTTATATATATCTAGTTATCTAGTTTTGTGCTCCAAATATCCATATCTGTATTTGGATTTGGATTTAAACATGAAGTGGGCGTGGCATAAACTGGAAAGTTTATAAATTGTGACATTTTCTCAGGAATTTAATTTGTTCTATTATATAAGCAAACTTGTAGCCTAATTTAAATCAATGCAAACCTGGCCAGGAAATTCCGAAGGATGCTGAAAACGCATCATGCTGCACCGATCTTTTCTTGTCCCGCAAACTTCATATCCGAGTGCTCGCTTGCATAACTGTATTTATATCCACGTGGAACATGTATATCTGTTCAATCCAAATAATATATTCATATTTGGTTACATCCCCAGTCTCTATTATTGGCAAATGAGTTCATTGGGCTACTTAACACACTTGGACAGTCGCATTGGTATGGACCAGGTCCAACTTAAGGGAGATGTGGGGTCAGCAGTAGACTTGCCTTCATGAAGCAGCTGGTCAAAATTAATATGTTAAAACAGCAGTTTTAATTTACATCAGGCAATTGCAGCCTGGCGTTTGGCTAAAGCTAATTTAACTCCATTTCTTTAACACCCCCCCCCCCCCCCCCCCCACACACACACACACACACACACACACACACACTCACACACACACACACAAACACACACACTCTCTCTCCATCTCAGCTCATTTGAGCTTGGCCTTGTGAAGGTCCTGTGGTGCACTCAATCAGACGCGCCTTTAATTGGCTCTCAGGCATTCAGATTGAAACCGATGGAGGATTAATAACAGCCACAACTGGTTGTCTTGCTGGTTTGTAGCCCTGGAAACGAGAAATTGGATGTAGGTACCATTCTGGGGCCCTTTTTGATTGTAGACAGGATGATGGTGGAGTTAATAGAGAGCACCGTCACATACAAACACGCATACGCTCTCTTCAAGCTCCTTCCTCTTTCTCTAGCAGTCCAGTAGTGTGTGGATTAATGTGTGTGTGCTGCCCTGCAGCTCATTCCCCCTGTCATCACCCTCCACCTTTCCGTCATGCAGAAACACATATACACACACATGTCCACACACATACAGAAATACAAAGAGCCAGGTGTTCAGCTGTGGAAGAGGATCTTTATCCTAAACACACACACACACACACACACACACACACACACACACACACACACACACAGACGGACACACACACACACACAGACACATGTGTGCACACAGTTCAGGCATGTCCCAGTGCTGCACATGTTTACTGAAAACCTGCAGAGCTGTGCAAGACTTTATTGCCATGTGTGTTTTGACAACTGAGGATGAAAGGACAGCACAGGTGAGAGCAAGATAAAGCTTTTATGACTGAAACATTCTTACTAAATGCTGGCACTAACCTTTGACCTCAAGGCCAGATGGAGGAATTCACTGGAAGCTCAAACAGCAACAATATCTGCACTTAACTCCATGCAAGACAAATATTTGTCTTTGTAAAATACTTTAAATTCAAATATATATTATGCATATTTTTGTGTCTTATAAGTTGCAACAGATTGTATTAGAATTTAATTTGATAAATCAGAATAAATAAATAAAGACATCCTTTTAGTCACATGCACTATATGTACAGTAGTACAGGTTAAAAACTATTTGTTATGTTAATTAAATATATTTTACATACCTTGGGAACTACATTTTTAGTATTGTTCCCCCGTTAGTAAAAAAAAATATATAAAAAATTACAGGGTAAAAAATTTCACCCTGAATTAATTTTTTTTTTTGGGGGGGGGGGGGGGGGGGGGGGCATGTATGACGTGCTGGTTCTACCTCATGAACTCCATATGTATGCCGTCCGAAGCCCGTATCTTCTGCCTTAATTCTTTTCTGTGCTGTGCTAACTACACCTGACAGATCAGAGGCAGGGACCCGCAGGACGTTTGTGTTTTCTGATGCGTGTGTGTATGTGTGTGTAAGAGACCAGTCAATGTTTGTCATTGTGGACATGTCTGTGTAGTCATGGCCTTCGCAGCCTTCATATGCTGAGGTCACTGAGCATTAATCCAAACCAGTACAGGCCAACGAAGATCCTCACATTCCCCTACTGCTCAACAGACCTTATTTAGCACATAGCTGGGAGGAACAATATGCCAAACCCTTTCTTGTTGTTTTGCTGTTTTGTTTCTATGAAAGACAACTGTGCTCAATGCAAACAGTTACAGCTAGTCTCTAAATGAAATGCATATTTCTTTGAATGTAGAACAGTAACATGTACTCCTCATTTTAAGATGGCTGGCAAAAGAATTCGTATGAAAAGCTAAAGCTGAAGCCTTAACTCATCCTGCATATGCAGCTCAAACCAGAAAGTTTCGCCATCCAAAATACAGGTAAAAAAATATTGTCATATTACCGACTGGGGTGGAATTGTCTCTAACCTTGGATGGATGCAGAATAGGATTTGGATCTATATAAATATAATAATGTTTTATTTTACAGTTAAACAATTTGAAGTTCATATTAAGACAAGGGCTCAGACAAAACTTAATCGACCCTGAGGGACCTCATGCTGTCAGTAGATTTGGGACATGTCTGGAGCTTACACTGCTGACATTTAGGTGGGGGGGGGGGGGGGGGGGGGGGTCTGGGTCTGGTGGCTCTTTTTCAGCCTCATCGCTCAAGATCATGGCTAATTTTGAGACATGGCATGGATCAGGATGGCGATCAGAATCAGCCTGAAAGGAACAGTTTGATGAAATTTTTTTTTTTAAATTTACACATTTATTGTCATGTAAAAATACTTGACCAGTCAAGACATGTCTGGTGTCTTAAATTTGCGTGTTTAGTATTAGAGCTAATGGAGCTAATCTCACCCAAATTTTTTCCATAAATATATGCCTACCCATGTGCCTTAAGACTTCTCGATTTCTTCATTAATGTGTAAAAATATGAACAAAACTTCACTGTGTAGATGAATTTATGAGGCCTGGCATCTGGAACAACCACAGTTCCCGTATTTATGTTAGAGATGTTAGGTGATCTTGGCTTCGATTACTTATTATCTGCATTAGTCTCACAGCTCTAGTGTAAAATGTCAACAAACAAAAAACACAAAAGTCAGAAAACGAACATGCTTTGGTTAACTGTTTAGCGTACTTGGAATTTTATTTATTTTATTTTTTTTACCAAACTAATCCTGTATGATTATAGTTTTAAAGCTCTGCATTAATATTTGCACAAAGCAGCAGAAGGTGGCATAGAGTCTGTCACATGCAACTGTACGTGTGATTAGCTGGTGACACTTCACTGCAGAACATGTACATGATTTACTTTGGCACATCTTGCTCCTTCAAGTTTCATTGTCCTTCACACAACTGAGATAATTGCAGTAATGTTGTCTATAATTAATGCCAAGCTTGATATACATGTATGAAGATTTGTAGATCTACATTACTTTGGTTGACACAAGGGAGTTTTATATGAGAAGCTATGCAGACCACTTCCATTCACAGCAAAGCAGCAGCAGAGAGAAGACAATCTTATGAATAATTCTGAATTCAGAGCGATCTGCTTTTAACATGGCCGTGAAACCACTTTAAAACAGCTTAGCTTATTATTAGCGAGACACTTAAGAAGTGTCTTGTCCGGAATGGCCGATGTCCTCGGCTGACCTGATGTGTGGTGAGGCTCGTGTTACCCAGACGGAAATATCGTCATCATCTTGTTAGCCTTCTGATGTAAGCCTGAGGCATGGTGTCAGATGGTCTCAAAATTTACAGCTCAATTTGGAGGCCACAGATCCAGCTGAGTATGGCTGTGGGCTGTCTTATAATGAAAATACCAATCCAAATTAGCGGCACTTGCCACAAGCGAAATGTTAATATCAGAGCTGGAAAAAAATGCTACTGAGGGGAGGGAAAAAAAGAGGTTGCTGTTTACGGTTGTGACATTCCCAGTGTTAGTGAATGTTCTAGGATTTTCAGTAATGTTTGATATTTTTGCGATGCCGCATGTGGAGAATGAACAATGGTGGCATGTTGATGAGGGAGTGTATATCTATAGGCCTTCTTTTATATCAGTGTCATTGAAAATTACCATTGAAGGCTTGGATTATGGAGGCCAGTGCCTATCTGCAGCACTGAGGAAAACAAGGGGCGTGAATACCTGGATAGAAGCTAGTGCAGTATCTCCATTAGGTGCCTCACCCTCCTGCCCTCTGGCACCGAGTAAATTAAAGCCTTTCTTTTCTGCTCCGATTTTCCACCAATGTCATGCTCATTACAGAAGGATATTGCCATCGACTCATACAAATAATGAAGGGAAATGAACACATTACTGTCTGGGTGCAGTAAAAACACATTTATCCTCTCATCTATTCTCTTGAAAATGGCATGAATCTCCCTTTAAAACGATTTCTGTTTGAATGAAGCAAAAGCTTTGTATTGGGAGTCTAGCTCAGAATAGAAATCTTGTCGTCGTCCCCCCGAAGCCCCCTCCCCCCGCCATCTTTCCATCTAGTTTGTTTGTGTGCAAGGCCAGTCTGTGTCAGTGATTATGTGTCTGATTAAATCATAGTTTCATAAGGCATACCATAGGCATGTCATATGCATGTTTCACAGCCTCAAATGAGACTCAAAGAGCAGAAAGGAAACTGTGAAGGAGGATTAGGATGTAGCTCTCCAAGCTCAGGTTGCAATTCTGCTTTATCGTTTACATGCTCGTTCATTTCCTGTCCTTTGCTTACATGTTATACAGTACTTCATATAGATATAGCTATATAGCTGCCTAAAACAACGCTCATTTTTGTGTTACATTCAGCTGTACACTTTCACACAAAGGTTACTAAACTTTACCTTTCCTGTAGCTAGGGTGCTGGATCATTTCTATATTTAATTTGCATCATTGACCTAGAAAGGAAAATACATATAGTGTGCTAATGTAAAAACTAAGAACTAATTCTAGACCATTTATGTATCTTATATAATTTTAAAGGTGTGCTCCACATTACCAGGTGAGTGATACTGTACATATTAAAGGCACAAAAGATGTGATTGAAGGTACTACCCCAGTGACAAGGAAGGGTACAGTACTATTTTTCTGAGAGTGTAGGAGCAGAAAATAAATAGTAAAAAAATACTGCAAATATGGGTGACCCTGACTGCAATAGAACGTGGGGGGGTTAATGTCAGTGCTGATGTGCAGTGAAGTGTGTTATGAGCAGCACATATTGATAGATAATGATTTACTCAATCACAGCTGAAGCGCCAGAGCTGATTGGCTTATATGACAGTCCCCAGTGTCCTCCCTGCACTTTTTTTCAATTAGATACCCATTTTATGTTGTAATGGTCCATTTACTAAGGTTTATGCCTGATGAGTTTAGGCCAGGGGTAATTACAAGGATTATTTACTTCTGTTAATTGAGGTCCCACATTTGCATGGGCGGTAAAGGTTAATGTCCTTTTGATATATATTTTCTTTCCTCCTCTGCAGACTGAGATGTTCCTGCGCGGTACAGGAGTAGCTCATGTAAACCAACGCTCAAGGGTGAAGGATTAGACGACTGCTTGTGTTTCTGACCCATGTCAAAAGATATACAGTCTTCTGGCATTTTTAACATTTTGGAATTGTATAATCAAGGTTCATTTTTAAGCTCAGCTGATGCCATGACTTCCTTCTTTGCCCCAGGTTGGTGTATACCACCGCTGCTTTAAACATGTCAACTCTTTAACTGGATCCTAATCCTTCTCATTCTCCATGCCTCTTAAGCACATGTAAATCATAGGGGTTTATACTAACATGAAATTTATATTTGAAGCAACATCTGAGTGCAAGCCTTTTTCCCCTACACTTTAAGTGACTCTGCGGTGAAGCTTTTTAAATAATCTTTCCTTTGGTATTTTAAGGCAAGATACTAAAGGTAGAAATGACAACTTTGGTCTTCTCTTAAACTGTAGCAATAAGTACATGGACATGTAGCAGAAAAAGTATTATTTCACTGTTTATATTTATTTGTCCAGTCCTGGCCACCACATTATCTGAAAGTTAGCTCTGCCTACTTGGCACAATCACATCATGTCATATATCCTTGTACAGCTTGGTTCCTCAGATATATGCATGTCAATTGATGCATCTTTATGATATACATGTCAATTTATCATTATAAACCTTGTAAACCAGACTAACTAGAGTGGAAACACAAACCACATTGTGTATTTGAGACTGTTTCTCTCAACATCAGTTTTATTCTTTATTTAGAACCAAAATCTCAGTTTCTAGATGATTTTCACTGATTTAAAAAAAAAAAAAATCATTTTAGGGATAGGAATGAACAATTATTATTATTATTATTATTATTATTATTATTATTATTATTATTATTATTATTAAATCAATGCAAATCATCTAGAAACTGAGGAATTTCCCAAATTGTTGATTATTGTTGAATTTAGGTTATATTTTATAGTGGGGAAAAATAGCATAAAGGATTTTGTTTTATAATGGACCATGGCATGTTCTTTATTAAACAATAAAGAAATTATTTTCCAATAACCTTTCTGTAGATGATTTTTTCCTGAGCATATCTTTATAGGAAAATAAATCTTTTAATTCTTACACAATTTTCATATTCAATACACATGCATATTCAAATAAACTGTGCATCATTTGCATGAATAAGTGTAAAAATTATATGAAAAAGTTCCAATATAATAAATACTTGAATGTCAGCAATCAACTGGCAAAAATTGACTGTGATATCTATAGTTCTGAAAGTGAATTGGATAATAATAATAATTTAAAAAATCAAAGTAAATTGAGTTTTTTTTAATCCATAAATGACCTTAGTGCCTTAAATTGCAAAAAAAAAAAAAAAAAAAAAAAAAAAAAAAAAAAAAAAAAAGAAAGAAAGGAAATAAACCTAAACAAAATGCTAACCTTCAATAGAACCAATAGAATGTTAATTTCGTTATCTAGAGTTTAGTTTAATTGGCTTCCACAGATCTCGTTAAAATGTTTTTGGGTTCAATGAAAATGAAAAAGGAGTCTGAATCTCCAGCTGTCAAGATAATAAATGAGGCCATTTCATCAGTAAAGTCTTCTGACAGAGATGCCATGCACTTTCCTGACACAATTATCCTTTAAAGTAATGAATCATGTAAATATGTTAAATATTTCACATGGTTCTTCGCGCTTAGAGCTTAAAGCGGTGAATACCAAGATTATGTGTTTTTTATCACACTAAAAGTGTTTGTTCAGTGTCAGGGAAAGGAATGAGGTAGAATATAACTTTTGGGTTACAGCTGCTTTGGCCTTTGATCTTTCCTTTAGTTCGATAGCACCATGTTTCTCATGTTTTGTGAGCTACATTGCCTCACTACTTATAGCATTATTGGCTGTTTTTGATTCATCTTATTCAGTGGTTTTGAATAACGATTCAATCCTGACAGTATGGCCTTGAGCTCCTGGCCTTTTCTACCTGATCCAATGGCATAAAGACAGAGCTGATATCCACTTGCACAATGCAAGCTTTATATTTTGACAGTATAACCTTTCTATGAGAACTATCTGCATTATCCATTATACAGTTCATCATTTATATCTTTTAGAGTCGAAGATGAAGCAAAATATCACAAGATTGTCACATTTGCAGGTATCTAGGTGTAAATCTGTGAGCTGTTAACAAAGCAGCTAATGTGACAGGATGTGTAGCCCCAGAGCTGTGGGACATCAGTGTTAGAGACAGTGATGAGAGAGCAGCTGATGGAAACACTCCAGGCATTTGATGTGACTCTCTTTAGCATGGATACTGTTACACATGTTGATCCTATTGACTCTCCTCTCTTTGCTCCTGAGTTTCAGTGTGTATCGTGTCTCAGTCCTCCGGGAGATGTGCTCCTCTCCCCACAGGACCAGTGCAGATCTGCCTTCAATTAAGGGATTACTGTATGTCAACATATGACTTCTCTTCATTGTGTGTGTTTTTCAAACACCAAGGTGTGTTTCCCTCCATTACTGGTTGGGTTTCAGGTAATTTGGGGTAAAAGGATGGCAAACGGATAGGCCTCGCCTGACACCAGAGTAAAAAGGAAACACAATCAGCCACTTCAACACAGCTTAAAGGAATAGTTCTGTCTCAGTAACATATCAGATTTACACTGTTCTATGTTGCTTTCTACCTGACTTATAAATAATTTTCTTTTCATGCCACAGAATATGTGAGCAGTTTCACACAAAACAATTAGCTTAAAAGTACAAAATAATGTATCTGATTTGACTTTATTAAAGGCCCAAACTATGTTAAAATCACAGAATTAGATCTCAATATATACTGTAGGTAATCAGCCAAGAAATGTTTGGTGAAAAATAACTACACCCCATGGAAATTGTTGCCTTTTTTAACATATTTGGACAAGCAAATATTTGATCATCTTTGAAACAGTACCTATTAATAAAGTTGTTATACCTGAACAAAACCACAAGGAAAATGAGATTTTTTAAAATCATTTATTTAACACAAATATCAATAGATGTTATATTCTTCTGAGGAAAAAGTAAATACACCCTTGGCCTCAGAAGCTAGCATTCCCTATTAGCAGAAATAACTTCTTGTAGGCTTTTTGCATAATTGTTTTTTTTTTCCCCCGAATTTTTGACCACAATTCCATGCAATATTCTTTCACCTGTGAGATGTTTTTCTTGCATGTAATGCCCATTACAAATCCACCCACAATATTTCAATGGGATTCAAATCCAGGCTTTGCCTAGGCCATTCCATAACCCTCCATTTCTTCTTTTTGAGCCATTCCTTGGTGGATTTGCTAGTGTGCTTAGGATCATTGTCCTGTTTTGGGTTGCATTTGTTTGCGGTGATGTACCCTTGTAGAAAATTCGCACAAACGTTGCATAATAGCATGATTGACATGTGAATTATACAGATGTAGTAGACTTTTCACATGCAGTTTTATTTTCATGAATGATTTTTTTCTTCATATGATTCATTTAGTCACATTTTAACATCATTCATATATCACTTGAGTTGAGTACTTAAATAGAGTACATGTGTACAATTCCAGAGCATAACATGATGTAATGAACCTTTGCATGTTTTTCACATGGGATCAGATATTATTCACATTATCCCGTGTGAAAAACATATGATGACATGTCAAATGGGTGTCATTATTCCATAAGGGTAACCTTTTAGTTTCAGTGTAGAAGTAGTAAACGCCAGATGCAAACCATGTCTGATTGACTACTTTTTGCATAAGGATGAAAATTATATGAATTTAATTTTGGTCAAACCATACCATTAGTGCTAATTAACTCAAACTTTTATCCACATTTTTTTCCATCCCTAACACGGAGGAGGGAGCCTAAACAGTGAAAAAGTGGATCTGAGTTGGTTTGTGTGCGTGTGTGTGTGTGTGTGTGTGTGTGTGTGTGTGTGTGTAAGGCTGTTAGCCTCAGGGCTTTAGCTAATGGGCCACCCAATTCCCAGCAGGCCCTGAGGCTGCAGCAGCTCAACATGAGTAGACCCTCATCATTAACTCTCAAGCACTACTCTTGCCTTAGCCATGTTCTGGCAATCTCATCAAATAACCTCGCTAATTATCACTCCCTGTCTTCTGTATACACACATGTGTAAAATATGCCAAACAGAACCTGAGACTAGCATTTAACCCATTTTTCAAAAACCTTTAGCAACATTGTGAAAATTTTAAGTGAAGTTTGCCAAATGTCATGCATCTTTCGCAATTAAAAAAAATAAAATAAAAAGACTATGCAAGTTGCACCAGTTTTAACAGCAAAGTTTTGCTGGTCAACCAGCATGGTCAGAATTACAGCACAAACCAGCATAAACCGCCAATCTAAGCTACATTTTGCATCAAGTCTGAAGAAGCTAATGCCATATTGCAAACCCATGACATTCCATCATAGCCATAGGAGTTTTCCATTGATTACTGAGGTATCTTCTAAACCCAGAAATGATTCAAATCTTCAAAAACAATATAAAGCCTCAAACATTAATTTTTTTTATGTTACTAGGTCTTGGATTACATTACAGCCTTTGGCTCAAGAATTCAGCATTAATATCAGCATTTTAGGAAACTCAGCATGGGTATTTTGTTCTGACATTTCACTGTGGCAGAATTCTATTTAGTCGGATAAATGAAGTGGTACACAGGAGGTGTGGCTTCTCATAGAGTTGTTCAACCTTGAGAAAAGCGAAGCACTAATGAAGGCTCGTTTTGTTGCCTTAAATAGAAAAGCAGGGATACTGTAATAGCTGTGTTCAATCCCTGCACTTGCAATGTTAAAGTTTACAAGTGGAATCCTATTTGTATTCTCTTTACCTTTCTTGATTTATGAATCCCACTCTCCAGCTCTCAGTGGTCACTGAGAGGCTTTCTGAATGCTCAGAATCCTCTCACTATAACAAGGGCAGTCTGTAGACATCCATTACACCAGGTCCTTTGCTTAATGCATTCTTTTGTGACTGATGTCCTTTTAAACGCAGCTCATAATCTCCTTTCATATTGTGTATTGATATCCAGCTCTTAACGCGTTATCTCTGCATATAAACATGGGTAATGGCAATCGGAGTGTTTACAGGAGCTAAAGGGACACTCGCCACTCCATTTGCATAAGAATGTGACAGCAGGCTTGAATCGCATCGCGCGCTACTCTGCATGCTTTCAAGGTCAATGCTGGTGCTACTTTTCGCTGCTTTAGGTTGTTGCTGTGGTTGTTTTTAAAACTCTTGCTAACTGAACAATGATGGCATAGTGAATAAGAAACATGGAGCTACTTTAGACAATGCTGTATGGGATTGAGCACAGACCAGGGCCGAGTGTGGTGTTTTTTTCTCTTGCTGTTGTCCCCACACTGATTCATTTTGACTTAGATATCTAGTATCCACAAATGTGGTTAGCTGCAGTCATGGTAATGATCTGCACTTATATAGAGCTTTTTTTTTTTAAACCTTAACAGTTCCAAAGCGCTTTACCATTTCTCATTCACCCATTCACACTCACACACCAATGGTAGCCATGCAAGGTGCTAGCTTGCCTTCAGGAGCAACTTGGGGTTCAGGGTCTTGCCCAAGGACACTTCGGCTGTGGAGTCATGTGCGCCGGGAATCAAACCACCAACCCTACGATTAGTGGATAACCCGCTCTACCACCTGAGCCACAGCTGCCCACAGTTACGTTTATGTTACGTGGTCATAGGGAACTAGCTAAGCTACCTGCCTTGCTAGTTGATGGCTCTATACCCGTTTTATGCTCCATATATATATATATTTTTTATCTCTTTTAAGATTCTAACAGGAATGTTTTTTTTTTTCTCAAATGGAGATGCACAGAACTGTTTTATAAATCCCACATATTTATTTATTTATTTATTTATTTATTTATTTTACCACACATTTCCCCATTTCCCAAAATATAGGCCTAAACAAAGTAGTAGCCTAATTTAAACCACTGTGACCCTGACCAGACAGTTACTGAGGGTGAATAAATTATCGTGCACAATCATGTTAATGAAGTGGTCTTTCCTTGTTCTGTGAGCTTCATATCTGACCATTTACTCATACCCATGAGCTTCATATCTGACCACTTGCACCTTTAGCACCCCACAGACCTACGGGCTGGCTCTACTATTAGAGAGAGACGATTTATCTAGAGTATGTACTCTTAGAAAAATGGTTCCTCAGTGGTTCATTGGATTGTTAAGGGTTCTCCGCTTCCTTAACAGGTTCTGATAGAGGAGCTGTTGTTGGGTTCAATATAAAACGTTTACTTCAAAAGTTCTTTCAGAGGGACAAACCAAGGAACCTTTAGGGCTCTAGATTGAACTTATTTTAATGTATGTTCAATGTTTGAGATCTTGTGTTGTCAATCAGCAATTTTTGGGTCTTGGGTTGTTGGTAGTTCATCTCGGATCTTATTGACTTGGGTGCCTTTTGAAAATATTTTTGAGTGGGGTCTTGCCTTTTGCAGCTCCTGTGTCAGCTTGCTAATTGTTAATTTATATAATGTATAAAATAGCTGTACTCTTCGATGGTTATTGCTTCTAGCGTTCTAAAGTGGGTCTACATTAAACATTTTCTAAAATGAAATGCTCTGTTGTAGGGTTGAACCTGTAAATGCTGCTCAAGAGGAACAAACTAGCTCTTTTTTTTAAGTGTATGAATGTAAAAATTAACAGCTGTGGAGTTTTTATTCAGAGATGTTCACAGAATGAATTCCTGATAGACAGCACAAAAGAGTGTGCATCTGTACAGAGTATTTATTCACACATCATTTTAAAATTAGATGATGGTAAACTCCAGTTAATTAGCTGTCAAGTAAACTGGATATCTTGGGTCAGAATCTGTTCTGTAAGCAGAGGCTAAAGTGCAGTGGTTAATGTTCTGTATGCTTCTGGAAGGTTGTGAGTTTACATACTTGGTTCTATGCTTGGGTTTTATTCCACCTGGTTTGTAATTCCCTTTGGATTAAAATCGTTTGCAAAATGAATGAAGGTAAATGAAAGAACATGAACTGAATGTCTTTACACAGTCAAGTATGTCATCATAATAACAACAGCATTGACTAAACACAATTTTCTTGTTCCTGCAGCTCCCTGTTTAGCTCTGTGCCTCTCCTCGTTAGAGCTGCATAAAGATTAAGAGAACGAGTGAGTACTAACTCACTTCCTCGAGCCTGCAGGGCAGCAGCAGCATGCTAATCTGCTATCAGTGTGGCATTCTCATTTGGCTTAAGAGATAGGCAAGCTTTTATAAGCAGCACCTCCGGATACAGCCTAGATTTCCATACTCAAGATGATAAACTTGTTCTGGCACCTGTGTAATTTGCTAATGACACATAATTTTAGCATGAACTGACTACAAAGCAAAATGAGAGAGAGGCTCAAATTTCCACAGTGGGAGAAGAAAGGCTCTGTCGTCGCATCGGGGAGAGTTTTTAGACTGACGCCTGTGTGGTCATTTTAACTGTCACTTTCTTTAATGAGGTGTGCTCAGTTTTGGGTTTTATTTGCAAAGATCACAGAAGTGCCTGGAGATGGGTAGATTTAATTAAGGGAAGTTGATGAAAGCACAAAGCCGTCGCCGTCTCATGAGTGTTTCCTCTGATAACAGTGAACATCCTGCCAGTGACAGGCTGAGCTGGAGAAAAGCTACAACTGTCAGTGAGCCACACATCGAGAGGATTCACATCACTTTTTTGCTTTTTTATTTATTTATACATGACTGTCAGTGGTGAAATAACTCTTAGACCAGCTGAATGAGTGTAGTTGTGTGAAGCCTTCTAACTCCTGTCTTAAACACGTTAATCGTGTGTTGTGAAGATTCCCATTTCTTGAATAATTTTAGGACAAAAATGAGTGGTTGATTTTAGGAAAGAATGAACAACATATTTGAGCATCATTAAACTGCAGCTTTTAGAGCCTGTTACTGACTACAGATATATTGGGTTTAAGCATCAGTGTACATAATAATAAAAAGGGATTTTTCTACATTAAAAATCTGTTCAACAGACTATGTGCAGTATAGCCCAGACTGTTTTAACCCTCTGGATGAGGGCAAACTGCAGGTTGTCCATCATTACCAGCCTTTAAGATTAGAGAATTATAGTTCTAGAACACTTGCTCTGAAAAATGATTTCAGATCCTAGGTGCCCATCTTTAACGGCCTTTGAGCTTTGAAGAAGCAACTTTGAAAAAGGCTTAAGCTCCACCCACTTGGCACAATCACACCAATCATACCATGCCATATGTCCCCAAAACTTGGCTTATTGGTTGGGGGTTCAAATCCCACCTCTGCCCTGTGTGCACTGAGTTTGCATGTGCTTCCTGTGCTTTGGGGGTTTCCTCCCCCAGTCCAAACACATGCATTGTAGGTTGATTGGCATTTCTAAATTGTTTGTAGTGTGTAAATGGGTGTGTGAGTGTGTGTGCGATTGCACCCTGCGATGGGTTGGCATCCTGTCCAGGGTGTCCTCCACCTTGTGCCCCGAGTTTCTTGGGATAGGCTCCAGGCTGTACATATAATTTACAGTATGCACCACTATGATATACATTCAGTTTATAATCCTTATAAACCACATTTACTAATGCTAACACCATTTAAAAATTGTTAAATGTTCCTATACTCAGAACCAAAAATCTCTGATTCTTAAAATGGTTGGAATTACATTTGATTTTATACTGAAAAAAGAAAGACAACTTTTGAAATGTTTTTTTTTTTTTATAGCAATCCATGGTGTTTTCTTGGTTAAACAATAAAGCAACGATTTTCCAACACACAGTTCTTTCACTTTCTTTAGAGTGAAGTAAATATTTGAATTCTAACACCACCCAAAGACTAGATTTTTGGTTTTATTAAATATGCAAATTGATGCATGTTTAATCAGATGAGGCCTCATTTACATGAATAAATATACATTTGTAAAGGGTTCCAATACAAAAATTACTTTAAATAACATAAGCAATCAACTGGTGAAGACTGATTGTGATTTCTGTTGTTTTGAAATATGACTCTATTCACAGGCAGTGTCTTGTCTTAAGCTGAAATTTAAATGTCATAGCAGTTTCATTGACAGACATAATGATCATAGAGCTTGAAAATAATAAAATAGGTGATATATTGGAGAGATTTAACACGCGAAATTTCATAGCTCTGTAAACTAGTTGAAACTTTTCACTCAAAGCTCTAGATATGTCATAAGAGAAGCTGTGAATGAAGTGAATTGAATGAGTCTTTACTCTGTGGCCTCTGTGTGCTAATTAGTATATCCTATCACTGTTAGCACAGACCACTAAGAGAAAGTCAACCTCGCTCTCATTATGTATTCTTATCTCCTTTCAGTTGAACATCGAGCAGATGGCGCCTCCATATCAAAGGATAATAATGATGTAGTTAGGAAATTAAGGTGTTATTAAAGTCCATTATATATGAAGAGGGGAAAAAAAAACAGGGAATTCAAAATACATGGAGGCATTAGTCGTTCCTTGATGATCCCATCTGTGTGTGTCTGTGTGTGTGTAAGTGTAGTCAAATGAACCTATACCATCCATTTGATATGCCGCAATATACACTGATACTAATTTGATGGTTTTCAGTCACCTAGGTCATACATCTTGTAACAGTGATGTTAACTAAGCAAGCGAGCTACGCTGAAGTGAACACCACCTCCATTACCTGCAGTGTATAGAGAAAGGTAATGCTAGCTGGCTATCTGACTTTGCCAAATGCCTTTTGGGGTTTCAGTAACTTGCTAGGTTTGTTGGCTATGTAGCTAGCTCATATTATTTGTGTTTTCAAACTACATAGTTTGGTATCTAGCAAAGATGCCCATTACACATTTTCCTGAGCATTATCTACAGTATATGCAATCACTACCAAACATCAAAGTGACATCTTAAGGTTGATACAGAGCTTTCACAATGTAAAAGATCAAAAGATCTAGCTAAACAATAACCTCAGTCAACTAGTTAACAGATTATCCGTACATGTTTCTGCAGCTCGGATATCTCCACTGCATAATTTTGAGATTATAATGTTTCCTTTGAAGCATTTTAAACTGAAGATACTGTATCTGATAAAATGGGTCAGGGATGCTCATCTGTCTTCACCATCTCAAGCTTTTCTTGCCTGAAATGTAGACGTTTGGCAGGAAACTGCTTTGTTTTGATTGGCTTTTTACGCTGTTAAAGTTGATCAAAAATATATGTAGCATAGTTGAAGATGAAATTTTTTTTTAAACTCAAATAAAAGTACTGATTTAATTAATGTAAAAAAAAAAAAAGTATAATTACAGTGAAACATGTACCCAAGTACGGTAAAGAGAGTAAATGCAGTTTGTTACTTTACACTCACTTACATGTGACCATCCAGGCATACAGCTGAACAGAAGAAATGTGGAGGACCCTACACTGGTGTCGCAACAGTCCATGACAGTACACCTCCCTGCCAGTAGAGGTCGATATCTCCAGATATGTAATCAGTCGTTAATTTCCGGTTTGCACTGTACAAGCACGTCTTTCAGTTCATCTTTGTGATGGAATTGTGTAAATTCTGAACCATGGTTTTTGTGTTTAAGCTCACAGCCTTCTGTTCCTTGGACGTTTAACTGCTGGACATCTACAACCAAATCTGTATGACTGCCTAATGTTATATTCATTGGTTTTTATAAGCGAGTCCACCAACAGTGGCTCTTTGGCAGTCTTGGGTTTTGGAGTCACAAACTTCCAGTCACTTGCAAAAGAATTAACCATTAAGCTACCATCGCTATAAGTCAAAGCAATCATGTTTATTACTATCGGACCTAACTAGTGCTGTGTGACTCTAAGCTTAGCTGAGTGCTTTTAGCTCTGATGATGGAGCACAGCTTTTTTCACTTTCCAGCAGGAAGCCCACACCTCACAGTCAATATCTATCAAGAAGCTTTTGGCAAATACCATTTACAGAGATGGCCTGGTGTACATGCCAGCAGGCTTTTTAGGCCTCTTTTTAGATGCCATTATTAACAGAGTGACCAAAACTCTTGCATTAACAGCTTGCTTCTATGATTTATGATCAATATATCACCACTACAGGGTGTGTGATTGCTTCTGTCCAATCGATTTCAGGTCACGGGCTGAAAATTGCTTTATGGAATGTAAACCAGACATTGTTTGTGTGTAAATATATCTTTATTGCTGGACTGAATTTCAGCTGCTTTACTGAATCAAAATAGGATTGGTCCTAATTCTGCTTGATTGGTTACATCTAGAAGGATGTTGCCGATCCATATTCAGCTGGTCATAATGTTGCTGTCTGTGTGAGAAGAATTCATTAGTAATTTTACATTTCAGTTTTGATACTATGAAAGCAAAAAGCCCCAACTCATCGGTGTTGTCACTCAGAACGTGAACTTGAGCCACTGAGAAAAAAAGTTTCAAACGTCTCTCACCAACAAAAGGAAGAAGACTCTTCATGTAAAAGACTTGCCTCCCTTTGACATGTCAAATTATTACTGTCAGGGACCTCATGACTTGAAATTCCTCTGTGGCTTATTAGTAGCCTGCAGCTCGCTCTCTCTGCTTTAACAGGGCTGACTAATGGACATGATTGGCAGACTACACCTAAAAAAAAGGTCACAGCTCAAAAATGTGCCTCCTTATACCTATATACTGAACTGACTGTTCTAACTGTCTATTAATTATGTATATTGTATATAAAATCTCTCTCTCTCCCTTTCTCACACATTCACTCTCACACACACAATGGTTAATGTCATAACAGCTTATTTATATCTATAAAAACATCATGGATCATATATTTAACAAGGGGAGGGGGGATTAAATTATCAAAATATTGAAAATGGTCTGTTATAAATATATTAGAAAAACGATTAAAGCCAAAGCTAGAGGTGAAAAAACAACAACCTCAAATTGGAGTGAAATAATCACAACAGCTGATTGAAATGCAGTCATTTTTTTTGCCTTGGTTAAATTAGGTTCGCTTGTGGCTGAACATTTCCTCTTGTTTTTGTTTAAATGAAACACATCCATGTTAGTTGAATACAGATTCAATTCTGTTATCCAATAACATGTTCACTACTAAACAAACTGTTCAACAACGTGTTTCTGCCCCAGGCTGCGACTCTGGAGGGTGAAACAAGGAGGTTAATGCAGCCAGCAGAGAGAGAGAGAGAGAGAGAGAGAGAGAGAGAGAGAGAGAGAGAGAGAGTGTGCATGTGTGTGTGTGTGTGTGTGTGTGTGAGTGTGAGTGTGTATGCGCACACACACACACACACACACACACACACACATATATATATATATATATATATATATATATATATATATATATATATATATATATATATATATATATATATATTAGACCCCTTTTCAGTTAGTAAACATTGTGACTTTTTTATGGGCGGAGCTTAGGTGGAGGCAGAACGATTCCCCTGACCACTTCACTAACACTAGCTAGCCGATTTTGTTAGCTTGTTTTTTTTTTAACAATGACTGGAGAAAATCTGATTTTATCTGAATATGTAAGGTCACTCACTGTCTGGGACAACAGTTGTTATTTCAAAAAGTTGCCTTTAACACAGGGAACCATACACGCACACTCAATGGATGGACGATCTGACTGGATTACCTCTTGTTGAGTGGCCTAACATCTACACCTACCTGATAGAGAAACGTGTATAGTAAAAAGAAACTGAGGGCATATAAATCTTTAGATGCCTATAACAAGGTGCTGAATGGTCACATACAAGACTTAAAATACAGAGATTTAAGAGGTAAGTTTTGTGTCGTACTAGCCGAAGTTCTGCCTAGCCAGCACCCAGGCTAGAAGACGACCGTGTACCAGGCTTGGGTCATTGTAAATAGACCTCAATTAATATAACACTTATGTTGATAACAGTTTTTATGTTAGCAAATGCAACTACTTGACACACACCTGACACATAACATGGGCCTTCTCACTTCACTGTTCCCTTTCCCTCTCTACAATTTCAATTATGGCAACTGTAGAAAGGGAGATGACACAAATAGTTTCCTTTATGTTTAGTCTCTGGTTGTTAGCTAGCAGATAGCTAAATGCTAGTTGTTATGGGCTAAAAAAGTTAGTATTATGTTAGAAATTACTTAACTTGTTCCCAAATTTCTGATTAGGTGGGCATGCATGAGAAATCTTTAGACACGTAACCAAACCATAATCAGTACCAGCAAAACACAATAGTTTATTTAACCTTACCTGATATGAAGTGTGTGCTGCAAATGCTAGCATTTTTGATGATCATTTCTGTCCTGATGATTGTTGATCGTCTGATGATCGTTTCTGCTCTGTCCTTTTACTGCGTTTAACCACAGCTGTCGTCGTTTTTTTTGTCTGTCAGTGGCAGCAGCTATGCGATAAAATTTTAAATTGGACCCTTTACTCTGTTGATTCTGGCATCCAACAACATAAAAAGATGACAATTTAAGCTCCTTATGTAGCCAACTCTGTGCTAATTTGTATCGGCTGCCTCCAGTTTTCCCTTTGTCTTTCCTCCAGCTAACGCTGTGACGTAATTGCAAAAGGATCTATATATATATATATATATATATATATATATACACCCACCCACACCCACCCACCCACCCACCCACACACACACACACACACACACACACACACACACACACACACATATATATATATATATATATATATATATATATATATATATATATATATATATATATATATATATATATAATGTTAAGATATTTCTGTGCTAAGGTGGCAAATTGTTAATAATATAAGCCCTTTCAGGCGTTTGCCTGCTTGCGTTTGCTTTCATTCTTTTTTGTTGTTGGCTTCATCTTTCTTTAATTATGCTGTGAGTGATCGAGATTTGGGGAGAAAGTGAAAATGTGATCTTTCGGAAATGATTGCTATGTTCACAGATTATATTTAGTAATAAAGCCTGTGTTTATTTCATTTACACCAGTTCCTCTGTTTTAGCGATGAATAAAATGCATTTCAACTCCATTGAAATTCAGCTCTAATCTAATGCCTCAGTATTAGAGAGTGCATCTTATTGATCTCAGATTATATCAGCAGCCTTCCTTTTCCAAGTTAACTGATATTTTCTATTTCTGCAAAGTGTAATAAATTGCCTCCTCTATGAAAAAGGTAAAAGTGTATTATTTAGGATCAAAGGGCAGTTTATACTGACGACTATTTTTGAGACTAGAAACTGCCAGTCCTTTTTTGCTACATTGTAGAGCAGTTTAAATCATCTGCATCTGTAAAGTAATTTGTATCTGTTATCGGATTGAGATGGACATTGGGAAAATGGGAGAGTGGTTGTTTCTGAATCACATACAAAATTTAAGTGCAAATATTTAACTTGTGGTATTTAAATTATATACAGTGCGGTGAAATAGTGTATTGTAATTTGTGTAGCTGTGTTTCTTATGTTTTTGTGTATCTCATAGTAAATAGTTTTAGATTTTCAAAGAAAATACAATATAAAACAAAGGCAACCTGAGTAAACACACAACACAGTATTTATCATTTGTTTAATTGAAGAAAAAGAAAGGTTATCCAACATCTATCACCCATGTGAAAAACTAATTGCCCCCTTAAAATTAAAATTGTGCTACCTTTAGCAACAATAACTGCAATCAAATGCTTCTGATAACTGGAGATCAGTCTTTCACTTACTTCTAGGACTTGGACTTACAGTACTCCTATGCTTTGGATCATTGTCTTGCTGCATAATCCAGTTGTGCAGACATTCACCTTTAGGATTTTCTGGTAGAGAGCAGAATTCATGTTTCCCTCAATTATTGCAAGTTGCTCAGGCACTGAAGCAGCAAAGCATCCCCACACCATCACACTTCCACCACCATGCTTGACCATAGGTATGATGTTCTTTTTGTGGAATTTACATCAGATAATGGGACCCCTGTCTTCCAAACAGTTCCACTTTCGACCCATCAATCCATAGAACATTCTCCCAAAAGGTTTGAGGATCATCAAGGTGCGTTTTGGCAAAATTCAGATGAGTCTTAATGTTCTTCTGGGTTAGCAGTGGTTTTCACCTCGCCACTTTTCCATGTATGCCATTTTTGTCTGGTAGTGGAGTCATGAACAGTGACCTTTATTGATGCAAGAGAGGCCTGTAGTTCCTTCGATGTTGTCCTTGGCTCTTTTGTGACTTTCTGAATGAGTAATTGCTGTGCTCTTGGAGGAGTTTTGAAAGGTTGGAGGCTTCTGGGAAGGTTCACTACTGAGTCCCAGAGCCTTTGAAATAGCTTTGTAACCCTTCCCAGACTGATGCATTTCAATCACCTGCTTCCTCATCAATTCTGGAATTTCTTTCAAATTTGGCATAGTGTGTTACTGGGTAAGACCTTTTAACCAAATTCATGCTCTTGAAAAAGTTCTATGTAAGTGTTTATTTGATTGAACAGAGTTTGCAGTAGTTAGGACTGGTTGTGTCTAGTCCATCTAAACCCTATTATTGCAGTTTCATAGATTTTGGTAATTACAGGGACAAATACATTTTCACACAGGCCCAGTTGGTAGTGGATATTTTATTTGTTTCAATAAATAACATTTATCATTTAAAACTGTATTTTGTGTTTACTATATCACACAGCAATTTTGTGTCTTTGTCCTATAGTAGATATTTAACTCTTTAACACATGCGTTTTAGCATCGCCATAACATTTCCATCTAAGACACACACGCATGTCAGTCTCTCCTTCCCACAGGATCCTGTAGCACTTTAGAATTTTTGCATTTGCTGAGATTTACAAAAGTTACTACAACCTTCATAATGAAACAATTCATTTAAATTACAACTATATCCAATATGCCATAATCTTTGTTTGTTTGAGAAGTTAGCCTGTATAAAAATCTTAATGACAAATAAGGTAAAGATTTCTGTCCCATAGCATCCATGTCTAACATATGCACATTTATTTAAGTCTTTCTCTAGTCTTGAACCTGCCAAGTGAAACAATTTAATCACTTTTGTACCTGTATTGTTGATTTGATAACTTATTAGAAAAATGCACACATTTTAGCATCTCTGTCTCAAAGCATCATTATTTAACACACGTGCACAGCCTAGGTACCTATTTTCCTCAGATTATTGTTCCACTGTTTCTTTCTAATGACCTTGATTTAAATTACACAGCTGTGTGTGAACTTTCATGTCTCTTTCTAAAAGTAGACGAGAGTTTTACCATTAGCTTTGACTTCTACACGCACCTGAGCTCCCTTTGGTCAGGGTCAGCACCCCTCTCTCTCCAGCACCGAACTCCCTTAAACAATTAGCTCTTATCAAATACGCACTTTAATTGGTTTAATTATCTCCTCTACAGTAAGAGGATGTCTGTAGCCTACTTTGATAAAAGTCCTGTCCCGTTTTTTCCTCCTCTAACTGACAGGCTAATTTTCCGAAGTTAAAATATCCCACAAATAAAATTCACCCGCCGATGATTCCGTGTGTGGAAAGTTTTAAGAAGCACGTTTTACTGATTCAGCCAGCAGCAGCGCCAGCTAGTTTAGTTGTTTTGCTCATCAATCATGGTGAGAGGAGTGGATTACACCTAATAAAGGTGGCGTTGATGGCTGAGATGTGGGTGCTGAAACCGTGGCTGTAGCTCCTCGGCTGCGAGCGAGAGGTTCCATCTGGATCTGATCAGCATAAGGCCGCAGGACCTACCATAATCGCCCCAGAGTAACTCAGGTAAACTATCACAGATGTGAGATAATTGCGAGGAGTTCGCTCTCAAAACAATATAATTCAGGGGGACCTCACAGCCTCCGCATCACGACAGCTTTATAAGGAAGTCTAAAGGAGGAACTTCACCAAGGACTTTCAATAAAGAGCTCTTTGTGCTCAGTTCTTTTTTTTTCAATTCCTGGACGGAAGTTTGAGGTGTTTGAGGTCATAACCATTGGTCATGTTTATTTTTGGTCACTGCAATTTTAAACATAAAAGACCAATTCAGTTCAAACTTCTATACAGTTGAGGTCATAAGTTTACATACACCTTGCTGAATCTGCAAATGTAATTTTTTTTTTTTTTTAAATAACTGAATTTACCCAAATGAACCAGTTTAAAAGTTTGCATATGCTTGATTATTAATACTGTGTGTTGTTACCTGGATGATCAACGACTGTTTTTATATGTGTTATGATAGTTCTTCATGAGTCCCTTGGTTGTCCTGAGTAGTTAAACTGCCTACTGTTCCTCATAAAAATCCTCCAGATCCTGCACATTATTTGGTTATTTGACCCATTTCCAACAGCTATATGATTTTGAGATCCATCTTTTCGCACATTAAGTGCATTTGAGGGACTCATACACAGCTATTACAAAAGGTGCAAACATTCACTGATTCTCAGAAAGACAACATTATACATTAAGAGCCAAGGGGTGTAACATTTTGACCAGGGTGATCAGTGTAAATTTATTTTATTTACATTTAAATTACATTATATATTACATTTTATTAGTTGTTATTCTGTCCTCTGGGGAACATGCATATGTGTGTATATATATATATATATATATATATATATATATATATATATATATATATATATATATATATATATATATATATATATATATATAAAATACGATTAACGATTATATGTAACCAATTGTATGTAAAGACCTAATAAATTAAATATAAAAATAAATAAAAAATTTAAAATAAATTAAAACTAATACATTTTTTGATTCTGTTTTTGCACTGTTCATAAAATTCATCATTTTGCACTGTTCATACTGTATACTAGAAACACTAGCAACATTTTTATTATAAAAACGTTAAGATAGGTGTAAAAGATTAAAAGGATGAAATATTGAAATGTGTTAGTTTAGAAGGCATGTTGTTTAATATTTTGTTAAACAAGTATTAATTCTATATTCACTTGAAGTTTGCACAAATATGTCCAGGACTACCAAAGCCTTCCACTTTTCCTGTATATAATAATCACGATGTTAGCGTGCATTATGTAGGGTGTAGTATATAAATTGTAACTCATTAGAGATTCAATGTACCTTGTTTAACAGAGGCTTAGAACAAATGAGCATGTACTGTTGCTTTAAATTAGGCTTGCTGTCCCAGATAGAATTATATACACCACGCTTGCCTAAAAGTCATCTATTTGTGATTATTAATAATGGTACTCTAGGCATTACCCAAAATTTTGGATACTAATTGAATTAATTTAAAATATAACTCATGCAGCCTCCAAAAAACATAAATCTACTCAGTCATTTCCACTAAATTAGTATTTACAGGCCACCAGGGCACTCTTCTGAAGTTCTACAGGAATTTGCAGCCCTCCTCTTGAATCTAGTTGTTGAATACAGAAAAAACAGTAATCAGTAGAGACTGGAACATTCGTTTTGATACTCCTCTCGCCCTCTGAACCTGCCGCATTCATCCTACTGCTCTACTTCTGCTCTGAGATATCTACACTTCTGAATCAGCTTCTGCTTATATGGACAGTTTCACATGGATACCCTAAAGGTTTGCACTTCCCTAATAACTGCTGCTGTAATCATAGAGACTACGCTATGCTCATCCCAAGACTCTTACTCCCAATATGCTCATGCCGTTCAGCACATTTAATATTGTTTGCTTTTACATGTTTACAAATGGATACTATAATGATTTATAATGCCACTCTTCAGCGTCAGCCAGAATAGTTTCTTTAGATTCTGGTTTTGAGTCTCTCAAGATTTATTTCTGGTGTCGTCTCAGAGAGTTTTTCATTGTCACAGTTAACTCTGGCTTGCTCATTCGGGATCTAGATCAGATTTCTAAGTGGTATATAAATAAAATTGAAGTGAGGTAAATAGTACACGTGGGGCCATATTCACAGTTGAGTTATGCATGCACAGTGCCAAGGTAGTGTTAAGTAATACTGTAGTATTTGTTTTATACAGAGGACATCTGCGGAGGCAGCATCTTAATTGAATATGATATAGTATATGATGTAATAAGTACAGTAGGATGCAGAATATAAGTTGCACTATAGTGCAATATGTAGGGTGCAGTAACTAGGAGTCAGTTGTGCCAAATGTAACATGCACTTTGTATGCTGCAATGTATAAAGTACAGTTGCAGTTATAGTTGGAAGATGCAATAACAAAGAGGCAGGTTGCCACAGCATATTAGGTGATAGTATGCATATTAGCATATTAGGTAGTATGTAGGCCACAATGAACTGGGTGTAATATAAGCTTCATTCTATGATGTATCATCCAATATACTGCACCCAGTATACCATGGCCTATATACTACACCAAATACACTGAAGCCAGCATACTGCACCTTACATACTACTCCCAATATACTGCGACCTACATATTCCACCCAAAATTCTACATACTGCACCTTACTGTACATATTGCACCCTACCAACAATACATTATAGTATATATTACACCCAATATAATGAAACATACATACCGCACCTTACATAATACACCTGTTATACTGTGCCTTACATACTCCAGTCTACATGCAAAGTGCAGTATACTGGGTATAGTATGTAAGGTGAAGTATGCCAGTTGCAGTTTATTTGGTGTACTATGTAACCTGTAGTATGTAGGCTGTGGTTAACTGGGTCTTGTATGTAAGGCACAGTATCTAGGCTGCAATATGTAATGGGTGTAGTATGTAGGCTGTACTATATTGGGTGTAGTATGTAAGGTGCAGTATGCAGATTTCATGCAGAAGTGATGAAGTATGTATGACTTTTCAACAAATGTGACAAACTTGTTTTTGCCCACTTTTTGTCCTGTCCACAATTGAATCTTGAACTTATATAGGCTTCCTAAATGCTGAAAGGCCAGAAATCTTGCTCATGCATGTGTGGTTTTGACCCACCCCTGACAACACATTTTTTCAGGAAAATCAACGAGTAAGTATCTAGCTGTAAAAATGATAATTTGCCCAAGATGCTATAAAAGTTTTATGTATTTATTTGCCCTGAAAAGCATCCACTGCTTTATTAAATGAGGAGAAGAGGGCGAAGACTCAAGGCTCAGAGCAGAAACAGGTGCTGAGGAAATAAAAAGCTTTTTTTATGAATCGTGTTTGGATCCAGCAATTACTTTCTCTCCAATTACCTTTTCGCTTTTTTCTTTTGCCCCCGAGAAATAGTCCTCCTTTGGCTCGCTAACATGAGCGCACGCACATCTCTGAGAGGCTAAGAGCCATTTTTGTGGTCATGCTTTAACAGTGTATGACTGGAGGGGAGGGAGAATCAATATAATCAGGAAGGAAAAACGACAGAGAGAGGAAAAGAGAGAGACAGTTGGATTCAGCCCATGCATGTTCGAGGGTATTTTCAGTAATTGTAAATAATTGGTTGCTTCGCGGAGAAGTGACACGGATGCCAAGTCATACCAGGCTACATGGTTGAATATTCTAACTAATTGGCTCTTTCAAAAAGGCTAAGGCATTTTTAAGGTCCTCAAATTGGTCTTCTCTCCTTCAGAGAATGGCACGAGTGCCAAAACTAATTAGACCGTTGCTGATTGTTTAGAAACCCAAAGTGCGCTAAGGCAAACCAGACGAGAGTGAGAGAGAGGCCGAGCCAGGAACTGCTCTACAATGTCTCAGCTGGGGAGCAAAAACAAAATGGGCCTTATTGGGTAAGAACTTCACAACAAGGATTGCTTTGACAATATGCGGTGTACCAGCACAAAAAACCCTCATTTCAGATCTCTTTAATCTGAGCATATGTGACTCACACACACACACACACACACACACACACACACACACACACACACACTCTCTCTCTCTCTCTCTCTCTCTCGCTTTTGTTCTTGAATTGGAGCTGTGGTTCTATGGAATGGCATAGAATAAAGTCCCTAATGAGAGATGGTTGTGGTTTGAGGATCTTGTATCACACAAGGCTGCAGCATTTTAATCAGAGAGAACATTTAGCTGTGTGTTTATCAAGCGCTGTCACGTCGGCTCTGGGCTTTAGCGGTTTCCTGACCTTTAACCTGTGTTCTCATCAGTGACCGTACGGACTCCTGTTTCCATTTGTTCCTAAAATTACAGTGCTTATTATTCACAGCTTGTTGCCCTTTAACAGAGGAAATTATCCAGCACTGTTTTGACTATACATATTTCCCTTTCTTAATTCATCACAGATGCTTATGTTCTCTGTTTTACTCCAAAATTGTCCACCTTACATGCCTTGTTCCATCCCTCAGTCCCGTGTTCTGGTGTGTCCTTTACTTTATGGCTAGAAATGTGTATCGGGCATGCATTAATTGTGCCAACTGTGGAGCAACAGCTCATTTCCCATGGTGCACCTGGGAGGGTTGGGTTTGGTGTGCCATGGTAAAACAAAGCTCTGTGGAACTCTGAGAGATGAAAATGGAGTGAGAGAGACAGAGGGGGAAAGAGAGAACAGGCCAGTGTGTCCTAGTAGCCTCATTCTCCATGCTTGCAGAGCATGTCCCAACTGTTGTCAATTTATCAATGTAACGTGCACTAGTGGGCACAGTTTGAGCCTCCATTAGTGCAGGTGTTTCCATCCATCTCTGCCTCCCTCACTTACTCCACCTTGTCAGAGGAAACTAAATGGGGCATTTGAAGAAATGTAAACAAGCCTCAGTGGACGATTGGCGCGTCCTCGGGCCTAAACACAGAGGAGGAGTTCAGGCCTGCTGTTCAACAAAAAAAGGCTCTCAAAGTGCTTTATACAGCTCCATTTAATCACTCATCACTCGTTTTCTCTCTGGGAAGACTGTCAATCTTTTTGCTACATCAGTCTTTTTGCCATCTGTTATGTTTTTTTTTGGGGGGGGGGTTTCAGACAGGAATATCATTGCTGTCTGTGTTATGGACCATTTTGTCTCTTAATAATCAAAACGCAATTGTTGTAAGGGTTTCTAATTTGTTGAGTGAACAACACACATGGATTCTCTTCATGCATGCACATTAAAGTGCGGTTTATTCACACATAATGAACAATAAACTGATGGAAACAAGCCAGGTTTGATCTTCAGCTTCACTATATTACTTTTAAAATCCGAATATTTTGAAAATCCAGGGCATTAGCCACTTTAATGATTTTCATAGATTTTTATGCCAAAACCATATAATATGACTGGAGACTACACTCTAACAACTAGGAATGGCCGATTATTCCAGTGTTTTGTTTGAAGCAGTTGGAGGCGAGTAAATGAGATCTCACATTTGCCGACAGAATTCGGGAATGACCTGTGGTTGGTCATTTACAAAGTCAGTAAAACAACATCTTCCTGTTTAATTAGGCATTCCTGGTAACATTTATTGGCAAAATTAATCACTTTCCATGTACTAGGAGACATTCATTCATATTCAGTATCCAATTTGTCCTGGTCAGAGTCAGGGTGGATGCAGAGCTTAACATGGGTACACTGGGGGATACATCCAGGATGGGATGCCAGTGCAAGTTCAAGGCTATGCAAGGCATGAAAAGCATTTTCCCATGTCCACGATGTTGTATTAGATCATCAGATTTGTATCATACAGGCACTCATTCAGTAGCCACAACTCTATTACTTTCTCCTCTACTGATTAGCTCTACTGCAGCCGCAAATGTCCGGTCTTTTTCTCTACTTATGCTGTTTGCTGAAAACTTATTCCACTCAGTTTTCATAGGTTATGGCAGAATCCATTTAATTTCATATATACTACTAGACTACAGCAATATAGTCATGCTTAATATGCTCCGTCTTGGAATGGCTTGCTGAAAACCCATAAAGAATTAGAGTCTGTGCCCCTTGCACATGTTTCCATTTTCAGTGCCAAGCAACAGCTCCAACAGCTCCAAATCTTATATACAGATAAGCTGACCAGAACAGATTTGGGCTAATTTGGAATAGTGATAAATTATATGATGTTTACCCTTTTTGTGAAAAATCAGTCTATTTTATTCATCTTAGATCAATGTTTCTTAAAGTGGGGTGGCTACCAACAGGCTGTGGGAACCACAACCCACTTTCCATCCATCCATTTTCTGTACCACTTTATCCTTCACAGAGTTGTGGGGAGTCTTGAGCCTATCCCAGGGTACTTGGGGCACCAGGAAGGGGACACGCTGGACAGGGTGCCAACCCATTGCAGGGCACAATCACACACCCATTCACACACCTATTTATACACTATGCAAAATTTGGAAATGCCAATCTACCCCCTGACTGGAGGAGGAAACTGGAGTACCCAGAGGAACACCCCTGAAGCATGGAGAAAACCTGCACACTCCGCACACACAGGGTGGTGGCAGGAATCGAACCCCCAAACACTGGAGGTGTGAGGCAAATTTGCTAACCACTAAGCCACCATGCCTCCCACAACCCACCATTATCAAAGTTATTGTGCAGATACTGTACATAATATCAACTGGAATCTAATGACAATTTTATTTTAAATATAATTCATTATATGGGTGTACAATTCAGAAATATAAGACCCTTGGGCTCCAATTAGTAGCCAAAATATTATTGAACACATTTAAAAATGTGCCTAATTTTTAAATGGTTTATTTGTAAAATAAATCTATACTTAGCTGGTCTTTTTTGTTATTACAGTTAAATGGTTCCCTGACTATAAGAACCTCAGAGCAGGTCTTCTGTAAGTTATAAAGCCTTAGAAACATGTTTAAAGCATTTCTACTTCTCTCCTGGTTCCGTAAAAATAGGCTAGAGTATCCACATCTGTGAGTGGTAAAACAACAACTCTTGTAATCTTTCTCCAGTTCCTTCCCTTTACACTCTATAATGCTTGATTATGTGGCGCAACTTCATGTCCCACTGTCCCTCGGAAAATAGTTTCTGGTTAGGTATTTCAGGTGCAAGATGTGGGTCCTTCATTCATGATGACACTGGAGATTTCTGCCATACACTGAGAGATCTCTTTCATCAAACATACAGTGCAGCAGTGCAGAAGATGTGACTCATGCTACATCTGCTGTAATGGCATCCATTAGTGAGCACATTAATTTTCCAGGCAGTTGACTGTGGTTGTTCATGAAAGACTTTATTACTGGAAATATATAAAACTACCAAGAATTGTTTTTATTTCAGTACATAAGTATCACTGGTGTATTTGTGGATCAGCACTCTTGCAGAGCATTTTGGTGTGATTTTTTTCCCCTTCTCATCTCCACAGCCATCTCCACAGGTCTAGTTTGAATATTATGTGTCTAACCAGAATAGATCTAGATGCAACAATTAAAGCATGTCCTTGTGCAAATGCGCAAGTAGTTTTGCTTTTAACAGCAGTGTTGTAATAAAGGTGAAGCAATTAGAACAAAAGAGGCTGTTATATATTTCTGTTTATAGATGTCTGACAGCTCTGGATCTCTAATATACGAAACTATTCTCCCTGTAGGCATTTGGTTAATGAATACAATAAATCAACAGTGTCATTCTGATAAAACTGTGAAAGATGTTCAACAGTGATTTAGTTCCGCATTCGATATGTATGGAACTAGGTGAACACTTTAAGTTACTCTGACCAAGTCAACATTTCCAATACCATTAAAAAAAAACAAAAAAAAAAAAAACTGTTGTTTTATGGAAATTTGTAAGTGCAAAAATGTGTGAGTTCACGCCAGATTCAACAACTCAGTTGTGAGAGTGAGCTTGTGATGGAGTGAGTGAATTTATTTTGATTATGATTGAATGAATAAATGAGTGAGTGACTGAGTGAGTGAATAATTGAGTGAATGGTTGAGTGAGTGAGTGAGTGAGTGTGCATGTGTGAGTTGGCAGGTCCATGAGATGTTTAAACAATATTGGTAATATAAGAAAAGAAATGATTTCTGCCTGAAGGCAGTAGGACAACCATGACAAATGACAAAAACACTGAAAAATGCTAATTTATGCAAGTTAGGTGTCTCACTGCATGGTGTGTACGACATGTGTTTTGAATTATATATATATAAAAAATACTGTAAAAAGTGGACTGAGACTTCTAGATGTCATTATAGCAGTTTAGCAGAGTCTGAACAAATGTAATATGTGATCAGAGAGATCTTCTGCAATTTTTAGGGGCAGTGGTGGCTCAGTGGTTAAAGGCTCTGTGCTGCTGCTCAGAAGGGCACGATTTCAAGCCACAGCACTGCCAAGCTACCACTGTTGGGCCCTCGAGCAAGGCCCTTAACCCTCAATTGCTCAGTTATATGAATAAGATAAATGTAAGTTACTCTGGATAAGAGCATCTGCCAAAAAGTTTCATAAATGAAAATTTAGAAACAATCACCAAAATTTTAATGTAATATATATTAGGTATTGAGGAATTATGGAAATTATGTCTTAAAATACAAATCAATAGTGAATGCATTTTAATTAACTTTAAAGTACATCTCTGTCCTAGATTGTCCAGACAAGTAGTAAGAGAGTATAGGATTGTTGAAATGTGAGACTGAAACTCCACAAATTCATGACTAGCAAAGCTACTTGCCTATTATTCTGTGCTGGATACTACCCTTAGGCTAGTCTATGTTCATTTCACTGCACAGCAGCTCCATGCAGCCAGTGGGTGAACATAACTAGCTTTTAATTAAAACAGAGAACAAAAATTAAAAGTAGAGGGATAGGACAGTGATTTGAAGACAGTATGAAGCTGTCAGCTGGTCATGACAACTCCCATAAGGAACACTGCATCTCATAATGGATGTAGAAGATCTATATTGTTTCGTTGCTCTAATTTGACCCTTCCAGCAATGGCTCAGGCAACAGCTCTGATGCAGGAACTGGATGCCCATTCTGCGCACCGATTAGCTAACTGTGGTCCATCAAGCAGCCTGGCATCTCCTCAAGCAGGGAAAAAAGTTGGAGTTAATGATGATTTGGAGCTCGTTGCGTGCAGAAGAAGCCAAGTCTACCCTGAAGCACACAATGCTTCCATAGCACTGCACATTCCTCCGTTATTTTCTTTCAATCTGAACTTTCAGGACATCATTGTAAGTGGATGATGTACAATCAAGTCATCTGGAATCAGGATCAGAGATGACTGGTGAGGCAAACTAAGGAGAAAAGGAAAGACCTTAGTTGTAGTTGGTAGTTCTCTTTACTTTGCAGTGTTTCATCCGTCTGACAACCAGGGCATTTTGCAGCCTCGTAGCTCAAACATTCTCCCAATGGGAAATCTCATTATTTCTTCTTATTATGTATTATTTCTCATTCATTATTTCTCATTAGGCCATTGCGTTATGCAATTAGAGCTTTGATGTAATGCAATGATATATATCCTTTTTGCCCTGGTATTTTCAAACTCTATTTAGATATTGTAGATGGCTAGTCCATGGTACTGAAACACTTGGATATGGCAAAGATATTTGCAAGAATAGCCATTTCTTGTGGTGGTGTTTATCTTAAACAAGCATCGACTGAATTAAAGCTTTTGAAAGTGAAATGCAATGATTGGCTTCATTCAAAATTGTCCTTTTATGTGAAGACCATTTCTAGGTTTCTGATTGATGATTAATTTGCCAGTGGGTTAAGAGATACTTAAATGGACAAAAAGCATGCCGCTTCATTGGGCATACAGTACTGGTGCCCTTTAATGTGCTGTGATTGATTTATCATGCACTAGCTGGCAACAGCAAGACCACCATTTCAAAGTTTTTGAATGTTTTTGCCACTGTTGTTTTGAAAACACACAGTTGATGGCATTAAACTTTCTAAAGTGTTGTGTCTGTTGAGGAACTTATTATGAAGCAGGCATTTAATGTTGCACCAACATTTTGAGCAAAGATTTTTGTTAATGCTGACTTTTTCACATACCCATGACCTCCTAAAATGAATGAGTAGAGTGGCTTTGATTATCTATATCTAGTTTTGTGGTAGAGGATTAAACATTACCTTTTGAATTGGCATGTATGAGGCAAAATGTAGGAGGTAATAATGGATGAATCAGTAGTGTAAATAAGAATATATGATATAATATGATATAATATGATATCATATTATATGATAGGATATGATATGAGAGAGAACATCTCAAATACCACATGTGCTTCTCTTTTTATAGTCAGTGTACAGGACTATATCAAGGATTTTAAAATTTTAGTGAGGTTTCTTGTAGAAATGTAACCTAGTTCATAATTAATTGTAATAATCACAATGCCTAATGTGTACTAATTTCATATCTGTTATATTATACTTCTATTATTCCATAAACTGCTCCAACTTCATTTAGGCTATTTAATATGATTATATTAAATATTTTAGCTTACACTGATCTCTAACGCTTTCTCTGTGCTTGTCCTCTTTTTTCTTACTTTTCCCCACTGATACTGAATACACACACAAACACACTAACAAGCTGATGTTACCACAACTAGCATGCTGATTTAGCTAGCATTGTTCTGAGTAGTTTACAATTTACAAACACTAATTACCCTCATAAAAACTCACATACATCATATTTTCCCATATAAGCTAAAACATGTATGTCATATCGATGTCAGATGCATATCTCTCAACAAAAACTTAAAATCTGTTAGTGTAGTATCATGTGAGAGGTGAACACAATGGCGAGTAAGTCTAAACCTAAAGCTGCTCTGAGGTCAGTCAAGAACCAGCCATTTCTGCTAATTGGGTTTTGGGATACAAGTTTTTCTGCATAGCAGACTTCATTCTGCGACCAAATTATCAGGATGTGGCTGTCTCCACATAGAATACGAGTTGGTATGTGGGAGGTAAAAAACATCAAAGTTCACACTTTAGTGCCATTATAGGTGGTTCCGGCCATGCTACTATACTGTCAGTTCCAATAAAAAGCTGTGGTCTCGTTGTCTGTTTGTCCCAGGGAAGGTGTGGCCTCTGCTCCTGTCTGTCCCAGGGAGGTGGGACCTCTGTGTCTGTCTCTCTGAATGAAGGACGTGTTACCTGTGTCTGTCTCTCTGAATCAAGGAGGTGTGGCCTCTCTGTCTGTCAATCCCAGTGAAGGAGGTGTAGCCTCTGCGTTTTTCTGTTCGAATAAAGGAGGTGTGGCTCTGTGTCTGTCTCTCTGTATCAAGGAGGTGTGGCCTCTCTGTCTCTCTGAATCAAGAAGGTGTGGCCTCTGTGTATGTCTCTTTGAATGAAAGAGGTATGGCCCCTGTGTCTTTCAATTCCAGTGAAGGAGGTGTGGCCTCTGTGTCTGTCTCTCTGTATCAAGGAGGTGTGGCCTCTCTGTCTCTCTGAATCAAGAAGGTGTGGCCTCTGTGTATGTCTCTTTGAATGAAGGAGGTATGGCCCCTGTGTCTTTCAATTCCAGTGAAGGAGGTGTGGCCTCTGTGTCTGTCTCTCTGAATCAAGGAGGTGTGGCCTATGTGTATGTCTTTCTGAATGAATGAGGTGTGAAGTATGTGTATGTTTCTCTGAATGAATGAGGTGTGGCCTCTGTGTCTGTCAACCCCAGTGAAGGTGGTGTGGCCTCTGTGCCACTGAGGGAGGCATGAATTACTCATATATTCATATTAGTTTAATTGTTTGCTAAATTAAATATATTCAACAAGATGTGAATGAGTGTGTAAATAATTGTTGTTTGTGTGCATGGTGCTCTGTGATGGGCTGGCATCCCATCCAGGCGGTACTCCGGCTCCCAATTAATTTTGATCCAAAATTTGTCCAAATTTAAACTTAAAGTGGTCCAAAATATTATTAACTATTTTTTACAAATCAAGATGGATCAAGAGCATCTTAAAATGGATCAGTAACAATTGTTTTTTATAGACCGATTTAACTAAGCCCAGGCTAGACTCATAACGGAAACATTATATAAATTGCTGGCCAGTGGTTATCATTCAAATTGGATTGATCAGATATCGAGATGCACATGCTCACCACTATTCTAATGCTCCCTATCTGTAGATAAGCTTTCTGATTAGAATATTCATCATTTCATCTTCTTATTTTATTATTCATAAGACCCAGATGCAAGTCAATTAATTCCTGCTGATTATGACATCGATAATTGCACCTTTATTGGATAATTTATGGAAATTTGAGACTTAGGTGGGCCAGAGATTACAGCCATCATTCTCACTCATTTAGTCAATTTAACCTGCGTTTACTCAACAAGGCTTTTCAGATACTGCTTGTTCTCCAGAGCCTTTTTTTTTTAATCCGGGTCAGCCTGCTTAAGTGTTTTGGGGTACTTTGCCCTTGCTAAGCTAAATGGGTAAAAATATTTGGAAAGCTCTGAGCTCCAAGGGCTTCCCTACAGAGAACACAAGTTTATCATAAGTTTCCAGTTGTTTTTAAAGACAACCACATCCTTGCTGTTTCGGTTTCCTTTGGGTAGAATCCCTAGAATTTCTTAAGTATTCAATACAACAAAAACAAAGCTCTGTTCTTGATTGGTAATAAAAATACATTATATTGTTTCCACAGTGCTCCTTTTCAATGTTGCTATGTTAAGATTAGATGCATGCATAAAGCTGATATACTGTAATGCATGCAATCTACAAATGAGACTTATTTAGTCAAGCTTGAGGACAAAAAGAAAGACTTGAAAGAGCATGACTGCCATACTCATTTGGAGCCCAGATACATTTCATCTTCTCATTTAAATAATTTGCTCTGAAGTGAACTTGATTCAATGTGAAAGTAATTACAGTCTATTATATTCAAACAAGATGTTGTAAACCTTTGGTCATGCTAATCAAATCTTCTTTTATTCCAAATTAAGATTCTACTTTTCTCTCTATTCTGCTCCGTTTCATATTTGATACTTATTATCTGTTTTTCTTGATTATCCCTCATCTAAAAAATGGACAAAAATTACTGCCCCAATGCATACAAAAGGTCTGTTTCAGAGAGGGAAAAATCATTCTCATTCACCCAACAACAAAGAGGGCAAATGAATCACACTTTCTATTTCCAGACGTCTTCTTTTGTACATGAAATCTCTCGAATGGATTACAACCTTATTAGTCTCTCTGTACATGGGAATCATACATGCTACGTTCTGTTTCATACACAAGAACACATATTCCTGCTGTATTCCTGGTCTGACAAAGAAGGTATACAGTAAGCATGTAATCGAATGAACAGATAATGTGTTCTAAACGGACACAAATACAGATACTGTACAAATGGGAGGTCCATTATTAATTTATTTATTTTTTTAGAAAGCTTGCCAGAAAGGTTAAGAAGGCATCTGGTTGAGACTAGAGGTGTGCATCGGGGGTGAGATCCCACGGGACGCATCAAAAAAGCCTTGTCCGTGGGATGTTTTTACTGTAATGTGGATGCACAAAAGGGACTGATATGAAAATGCTGAGTTGTACAATGAATTTACAGCATCTTTAGTAACCGCATGCGCAGTGTCGTGGTGGTTTAAATTAGGATGTTAGTTTGATTAGAATTCAGAAAATAAAACAAAATAAATTTGTTTGAAAATAATACAGGCTTCTACCAGCAAAAATTATAACTGCAGGATATCTCTAATTGAGAACTAGAATGATGTAGCTGAAGTTGAGAAATTGTCAGAGCCAGAATTAACAGGACAGCGCTGGCATTTCTACCTCTTTTTCCCCAGTGTTTTAAGAAAAAAAAAAAAAATATTCTGGTTGAGGTTTAAATCCAAATACAGGTACAGAGGTGGATATTTGGAGCACTAACGCGATATGGAGACAGATACATATACATCCCGTCACACATTTTCTCTTTTTACTTGGGAATGATGTGTTATATTCTCATTCTGTGCTTGTTGTACATACATACATACATATATATATATATATATATATATATATATATATATATATATATATATATATATATATATATTCTACTGTTTCAGTTAGCATGTTCTATACTTTTTTCGTGTGTCATTCCACTTTATTACACAGAACTTCATTTATGGACTTTAATGTTGTTAATTCTTTATATTTTCAGATTGCTGATGTCTGGTGAAAATTTCATGTGAATAGCCTCATTGGAAATATATTTACTGAAATAAATGTTGACGTGTCTGATACTTATTTCCCCCACTGTATAATCCCTGTCTTACATAGGAAAACTATGTGCTATGTACAGTATCTCACAAAAGTGAGTACGCCCCTCACATTTTTGTAAATATTTGATTATATCTTTTCATGTGACAACAGTGAAGAAAGGTGTGTACGGTGTAAATTTGCTGTCCCCTCAAAATAACTCAACACACAGCTATTAATGTCTAAACCACTGGCAACAAAAGTGAGTACACCCCTAAGTGAAAATGCCCAAATTGGGCCCAATTAGCCATTTTCCCTGCCCGCTGTCATGCAACTTGTTAGTGTTACAAGGTCTCAGGTGTGAATGGGAGCAAGTGTGTTAAATTTGGTGTCATCGCTCTCACACTCCCTCATACTGGTCACTGGAAGTTCAACATGGCACCTCATGGCAAAGAACTCTCTGAGGATCTGAAAAATAGAATTGTTGCTCTACATAAAGATGGCCTAGGCTATAAGAAGATTGCCAAGACCCTGACACTGAGATGCAGCACAGTGGACAAGACCATAAAGCGGTTTAACAGGACAGGTTCCACTCAGAACAGGCCTCGCCATGGTCGACCAAAGAAGTTGACTGCACGTGCTCAGTGTCACATCTAGAGGTTGTCTTTGGGAAATAGATGTATGACTGCTGCCAGCATTGCTGCAGAGGTTGAAGGGGTGGGGGGGTCAGCCTGCCAGTGCTCAGACCATACGCTGCACTCTGCATCAAATTGGTCTGCATGGCTGTCATCCCAGAAGGAAGCCTCTTCTAAAGATGATGCACAAGAAAGCCGGCAAACAGTTTGCTGAAGACAACCAAGACTAAGGACATGGATTACTGGAACCATGTCCTGTGGTCTGATGAGACCAAGATAAACTTATTTGGTTCAGATGGTGTCAAGCGTGTGTGGTGGCAACCAGGTGAGGAGTACAAAGACAAGTGTGTCTTGCCTACAGTCAAGCATGGTGGTGGGAGTGTCATAGTCTGGGGCTGCCTGAGTGCCGCCGGCACTGGGGAGCTACAGTTCATTGAGGGAACCATGAATACCAACATGTACTGTGACATACTGAAGCAGAGTATGATCCCCTCCCTTCAAAGCAGGATGATAACGACCCCAAACACACCTCCAAGATGACCACTGTGTTGCTAAAGAAGCTGAGGGTGAAGGTGATGGACTGGCCAAGCATGTCTCCAGCCCTAAACCCTATTGAGCATCTGTGGGGCATCCTCAAATGGAAGGTGGAGGAGCACAAGGTCTCTAACATCCACCAGCTCCGTGATGTCATCATGGAGGAGTGGAAGAGGACTCCAGTGACAACCTGTGAAGCTCTGGTGAACTCCATGCCCAAGAGGGTTAAGGCAGTGCTGGAAGATAATGGTGGCCACACAAAATATTGACACTTTGGGCCCAATTTTTTACATTTTCACTTAGGGGTGTACTCATTTTTGTTGCCAGCGGTTTAGACATTAATGGCTGTGTGTTGAGTTATTTTGAGGGGACAGCAAATTTACACTGTTACAGAAGCTGTACGCTCATTTTGTCTTTTGTACAAAATCATATGTGCTGTATATTTCTTCTGTAAACACATTGATCTGCAGCCCTTATGTCTTACTTTGTTATAGATCTTAACTCATGAAAAACAGGTCTGGCTGGGCTTTTTCATTTTTTATTTATTTATTTTACATTTATACGGTTTATATTTACATACATGCATCATCTCCCCCAGGTGTGTGTGTGAATGTGGAGCATGGAACACCTCCTTTAGATCATCAGTTTCACCATGAGGTGGTTCCTAACTTGGCGCAACCGAACGGTGTGAAACGATTTCCCGCTCTAGAAACGAGATTTCATTATCAGCATGACACACCCTTCTCGCCTTCCGGTGCATGTACGAGTGTAGAAATGAGTGAAACCATGGAAGAGGTGGAAAGATGAAAAGGGGGAGGGGAGTTAATGATTGTTTTAATGCTTTAATAACGACAAAGATGGGAGCATCTGATTGCCATCAGCTGGAGAGAAGAGTAAGGTTAACAACACCCTTTTTTTCAAAGAGAGAGCGAGAAAGGCAGAGAGAGGGGAAAGAGAGGCAGGAGAAAAAGAGAGCATCTGTCTGTAACTGATAAGATTTACCTTTATCTGCGTGCCACACCTAAGGCAACGCCGCAGTTGCTTGATATGCTCTGCTTTAGTTCATTATGGCAGGTGAAACTCTCTCTGGTGTATGAAAGAGAGTGTTGTTTATGTCAGTTGGAGCTCTCTCGCAGGCTGAATTAGTCAGATAAATCAAAAAGGGAACACAGAGAGGGACTGTCACAACGACACCGGACCACAGGCGCACAAAGGATCATGCTGTTTGATCTACTTTTCATCAAGCTTCATGGGGATGTTCTGATATTTTCTGCATTCCATTCCAAATGGAGATTATACTTTGTCACTCAGCTTAATTATGTGGTGGAATTTAATATGATTATGTAGATGCATGAGATGTGAGATCCTAGCATTTACACACTCATAGATGCAGTGCATTAAATCTCTTATTAGGCCTTGTTTTATTGATGTCCTTCTAAATAATGTGAGACACATTGCTGAACAAATCTGACCTGTTTTTCTATTGGGATCTAAAGTTAACCAATCAGCATCATATCTTGGTGTGTTTCCAGTATATTGAAGGGGCGATATCCAATACAGAAAGTCCATATAGTTCAGCTCCAGGCACAATATGAGAATCTGATTTTGTAATATTACATCCTACATTTTCTCATTTCGTGCTACCAGTGGATACACACAATCATTCTGGAACATGCAGACACTTCCATACAATACCAACTGCTTTATTTATGGCTCTAAGTAGTTGACACGCAGCAATATGCCCTTTCCTGATTACAATAATAACTCAGTGCCGACTTTCCCATTTTGAGTCATATTGCAATCTCCCTATTATAGGGAGGACGGAGGAAATGGGGAGACGAATAGGATATCAAACAAGCAAAAACACGGAGTGTATTACCACTTGTCCTTCCTGTCTGAATACAAAGGCTCTGCCTCATGTGCTATCGCAAAGAAAACAGCTTAGCGGTGCGGGGCATTTGTTTTCCATTCAGCTAGGAAGGCACTTTGTCTTGCCAATCGTTACCTGTCTGGGAATCAGTTCCTCCATTAAGGCCAGAGCTGCTGTCTGGGGCTAAATTGCAATTAGTGGCGCGGCAAGTGAGTCTGGCACCGGTTAACTTGGGATATTGGAGTGCAGGGGCCCCGTAATCAGCCTTCGGTCATGTAGAACAATGCATAAAATTAAATTGACATTAATGAATAATTGTGTAATGGGAATGGAGGGGGTGAGCTAATTGCATGTTACGGCGAGTGTAATGCCCAGATAACCTTGTGTCTAATGCTAACTCTGGAGCAGCCTCTCTTGCTCGCCGGGAAGTCATTAGAGAGGAGGAGAGGAGATAATGCTGGAGTGTGGAAGGCCAACAATCGAGCCTGAGTATCTTTCAGCATGTGTGTGTGTGTGTGTGTGTGTGTGTGTGTGTGTGTGTGTGCGTGTGTCTGTGTGAGTGAAACAGGCTGAAATCATTTGTATACAGTGTGAGTAGAATTAAAGGTCAGTTTGCAGAGCTAAGCACTGGCGAGGCAAGCAACAGCTGATTAGACAAAGAACTTTGAGGAAGGAGCAGAAAGAAAAACATAAACAGCTATTCTAACATTCTTTAGGAATGAAACATATTTATACTTAATATGAAATATTCAAAATAAAGACCTAAAAATGATATTATACCTTATATCACACCACTGTTGACTTTTTTTCAAATATTATTAGTCAAAAAGTGCTCATTCATTTCCTACAACAGCAGTTCTGACAGTAGTTCCAGCTGTGATTTAAATGCTAGGTTTATATTAGTGCATTAGTCCTTCAAAAATGTTAGCGCTTCTACCGTAACAGCTAATTCACAGGAACATATATGGCAGATAATAGGTGTTTATTTAGACGCTTATTTAACATTTATGGAAGGTGTCTCCAGTGTCAGCACATGTGAGAGTCTTCGAGATGTAGGAATGGCAAGCTCCATTTTCTCTTTATCCTCTATTAACTTCACAACAGAGAAAAAAAGAGAAGCTGGTGAGGAAACAAAGGTTTATAGCTGGTATAATGTAAGTGATAAACAGGAACTAACTTATCTTGTGGATGTTCCATAACTTTAACTGTAACTATAAACAGTTAAAAAGCATGATTTTTGTTCATTAATAAATAAAAATTTGTAATCATTAGCAACCCAACATGGTATAAAAAAAACGACTGTTGCTGAAGGAAGATAATTTACTTTGGGATGGCAACAGTAACTCTGCTTTGCATCGGGCCATACCACACCATCCCAGAATGGATTATTTTCCTATAATAGCATACCCTGTCAAGTATTATACATTTCATATAATAAACTGACATAAATAATGACTTAACATACATAATAAAATACCGCCTGTAGCAACAGTCAAATATAAAGTGGGGGAAATAAGTATTAAACGAGTCAACATTTTTTTCAGTAAATATATTTCCAATGAGGCTATTCACATGAAATTTTCACCAGACATCAGTATTAACTCAAGAAATCAGCAAATATAAATAACTCACAACATTAAAGTCCATAAATAAAGTAATGTGAAAAAAAGTATTGAACACACTAAGAAAAAGCAGTTCTCCAAGGCAAGGTAAGGCAAGGAGCCAGCTGAAATCCATAAGTAGTTAGAAAGTGATTATGCTTCCTATCCGTGTAAATTAATATCAGCTGGGTTAGTAAATTGATGGTCTATAAAAAGGCTTTTCGTTACCAAGGTGTCACACAAGAAACATCTCATTATGGCTAAAAGCAAAGCGCTCTCCCAAGACCTTTGCAACCTTATTGTTGCAAAATATATTGATGGAATTGGATACAGGCGTATTTCCAAACTTCTGAATCTTCCAGTAAGCACCACTTGTGTCATTGTGCGCAAGTGGAAGCAGCATCACTCCATCATCAACTGGCCACGAACAGAAGCTCCTCCCAAGATTTCTGACTGGAAAGTCAAAAGAATAGTCAGAAGAGTAGCTCAAGAGCCAAGGACCACTCAGAAAGAGCTCCAGAAACACTTGGAGGCAGCAGGTGCCATTGTCACAGAGAAAACAATAGGCAATGCACTCCCCTGCTCACGCTCACCCTGCAAGACACCATTACTAAAGAAAAGGCATGGCGACGCTCGTTTAATGTTTGGAACAACTAATTTGGACAAGCCTATGAAATACTGGGAGAGTGCAGTCTGGTCAGACGAGAGCAAAACTGAACTTTTTGGCTGTCATACTACACCCCATGTTTGGAGAAGAAATGACACTGCATATCACCCTTAAAACACTATACCAACAGTGAAGTTTAGAGGTGGAAGCATCGTGGTGTGGGGCTGTTTATTATCACATGGTACTGGCAGACTTCATATGATTGAAGGAACGATGAATGGAGCCCTTTACTGGAGATTCTTGAGAAGAATCTGCTGCCATCCACCAGGATGATGAAGATGAGATGTGGGTGGACCAGCAGGACAACAGTCCAAAGCATACAGTAAAGGAAACTCTCAATTGGTTTCAGTGAAAAAAAAAAATCAAGGTGTTAGAATGGCTCAGTCCATCACCTGACTTGAATCCAATTGAACAAGATTTAAATACAATATGTTTAGAAGAATGGGTCAAAATCACACCTGAATACTGTGGCTAATTAATTTCTTCATATTAGAAGCGTCTTGAAGCTGCTGTTACAAACAAAGGCTTCTCCACTAAGTACTAAATAAATTTCAGTTAGCGTGTTCAATAATTTTTTCCTGTGCCATTCCTCTTCATTACACATAACTTTATTTATGGACTTTAATGTTTGGATTTCTTTATACTTACGGATTTCTTGAGTCAATACTGATGTATGGTGAAAATTTCATGTGAATAGCCTCATTGGAAATATATTTACTGAAAAAAACGTTGACACGTTCAATACTTATTTCCCCCACTGTATGCAGTGTTTAATCATGGAGACATGGTTTCTTCATTATACACTAAAATAAAGTTAAATCCAAACCTCAACAACATAACACAAAGTATCCGATTATTGTATGCAGCATAATATGTATAAAAAACAATTAATAAACAAAGTCAATACCTTTAATTCTGTATTTCCACCTGCTATCCAATTCAGATTTATTGTAATTAGACACATACACAAGTGTGCCATAGTGAAAAGGTACTCAGTAACATAGTAAATGTAAACAAATTAAACATCTCAAACGTGCACAAACTCAAGTACACCACTCTTCTCCAAGCCAATCAGAATAAAGTAATTGAAGTCAAGAGCAATCCTCGTAAAGTAGACAGGCTCCTAAATTAGAGCTCCAGGTTATTATTTGGCCTTGTGAATATTTTAGTTTAATTATGTCCTGTGCCAAATCTTACACTAGCCATTTTATTATCATCACCTATTGAGATACACAGCTTGTGGTTGTTGTTTGTCTTCTTCCACTCTGTTACTATAGGAAAACAATAAGCTCATAGTCACTAGCCTATGATTTATTATGTAATAATAATATAATCCTTCCATTAAATAAAGTACTAAATAAAATAACTACCCAATATTGCCAACATATGCAGATACACATCAGGTGATTAATGTTCTGTGGTAGTGTTGATATTTATGTCTAGGCACAACAGGTTGTTGTGGCTAAATGTAGACTTTATTTGTAGACACCAATAGAAAATAAAACATGAACTTCAACAGTGAACTTCAAAATCTTAAACAGTCAATATAAATATAAAAATAAATAAATAAATGTTCCTATTTTACCTACAGCTTTCTCAGGTGGTATAGCTTGCTAGCTTCATCAGTTGCATCAGGAATTAACTTTATTACCCATAACCCAATTGTGCTAACTACCTAAATATTTGTGTAACATTTGCAAACTAATGTGCTTCTGATATTCAGATAGTGTTACACAAATTATTATGTTAATTAATTGTTAATTACACCCATATCATTGCCATGGTTTACAGAAATGCTTAAAATCTTGTAAAATGTGTTTGAAATGTTTGTATGACAGCATTTTATTTGGTTATGTTAAATATTGAATGGGGGAAAAAAGAAACAAGTTAGAAACATGATACTGTTCAAATACCAGCTGAATTCACTGATGAGAACTGTCGAGGTGTGGAATAGTATTCTAAAGAGCATGCTGCTGAAGATCCCCAGCCTGATACGACACTTAAGCAGACCTAAACACTAAACTAAAACTGGTGTCAGCAGTGAGAATCAGGATTTTTCAACTCAACATGTACCTAATGAATTAATTAAATACAACAACAGATGTTGTTGTCTGAGAGACCCTTGTGAATGCAGAGTTTTGATAAAAGTAGCATGGAGTCTGTTGATTGGTGAGGGCGACACTTTTATCCATCCATCCATTTTCTGTACCCCTTTTCCTGGCATGTTCGCAGGGGAGCCTGGAGCCTATCCCAGGGAACTTGGGGCACAAGCCATGGGACACCCTGGACATCCCTGTCATCCCATCACAGTCGCACACACATTCACACACTATGGACTTGTGAATTTGTGAAGCATAACCAACAGTGTTGCTGCTACCAGAACCCACCTTCCATTCATCCATCCACCCATCCATTTGCTGTACTGCTTTATCCTCGGGGCACGAGGCAGGGGATGCCCTGGATGGGGTGCCAACCCATAATCGCACACATATTCACACACCCATTTATACACCATGGAAAATTTTGGAAATGCCAATACTACATATGTCTTTGGACTGGGGAGGAAACTGGAGTATCCGGAGGAAACCCCCGAAGCATAAGGAGCACATGCACACTCCATGCACACAGGGCTGAGGCAGGGTTTGAACCCCCAACCCTAGATTTGTGAGGCAAACATGCTAACCGTGCTAACAAGTCATGAACAATTTTATTTATTTTTTTATTTTTAAAAAGCTCAATTTAGGTTCTCTAGTGCTGATGAAGGTGCTGATAAATCAGTGGCCTGGCACCCATGTAGTTTTACCAACCAGAATAAAAGAGAGAGAACTGTATTCCATATTGACATTTGCAAAACAAAGTTTTCATTCGGTATCCCACTGCCTGTTGTACTACACACACCAGCTGAGGCGTGATCTAACTGGCTGTAAAATTATTTTCCTACATAGACATTTACAGACAGACTTTTCAGTATCAGGAACATGTAGGTATGTGGAAACAAAATAAATTCCAGCACAAACCGTCATATAACTCTCTAAATATACTGTACATAGCAGTCAGTTCACAGTTAAACATTCCAAGAAAAAATAAAGATGCTAGCCAGACTTGGATGTCTATGTGAGGACAGAACACCTACTGTGATTTATTAACTCAAACACTGGCCAACAACTTGCTTACTTTTTCTCTACGACAAAAATAAGTGCTACATTAACATATTTGATAGAAGATGATACTAATGGGGACGCACAGTGACTTAGTGGTTAGCATGTTTGCCTCACACCTCCAGGGCCAGGGGTTCGATTCCCACTGTGGCCCTGTGTGTGCGGAATTTGGCCCGTAGTGTATGAATGGGTGTGTGAGTGTGTATGTGATTGTGCCCTGCGATGGATTGGCACCCCATCCAGGGTGTACCCCGCCTTGTGCCCAAGGCTTCCTGGGATAGGCTCCAGGTTTCCCTGTGACCCTGAAGGAAGGATAAGCGGTATAGAAGATGGATGGATGATAATAATGTGTTCAGCTTTAGACTATTACTGCACTTAACTAGCTAACTAGGTGGCCATATGTTACATTACATTAGCTACTTTTACACTAGTCCATTTTTGGACAACCAAACATGGCACTGGGAAGCACAATAGAGCTTTTACTTGTTTGTCTGGCTAGCTAATACATTTATGATTTGCCCATCCATACATTCTGATGAAAAGTCCACTTTCCAAGCAAAAGAATAAACATCCCTCCTACATTCTTAAGAGAAAGGATTAATATAGCACCCTGACTGTTGTTTGTCTCTTTGTTTGTTTGACTCTTTAAGATATCATTCTATGCAAAGCACTAAGGAAACAGGAGGTTTCTTTTCTTTTTTTTCCTTTTTTACAAAATCTAAGTACCTCAACTTTCAGTCAGCTCAATCATTAAGCATCAATATGTTCTATGACTCACTGGGAGAAATTATAGAGGAAATTTGCTGTTCTGATTATTTGATTTTTCTATTTATCAGCTAGTTTGTAACACCTGAATCCGTGTATTAATGTACCAAATCAAATAGTCACGATCTTATTTCTGATTCCCTAAAAGAATGGTGAAAATACAAGAAGCCACTTTAACCTTTTGATCTAACCTGATTTGACATGTCCACCTGCAAATATCCTTACAGAGACAGAAGCCCTGACTTCCTGCCTCCTGAAAAGCTATCTCTTTGAACAAAGTGTGTTTTGATTTATCCTCCTCCATTAGTATGTTCCCGTTGGTGCTGAACAAAGAACTCGACAACCATCAGGAAAGCAGCTCTGTCAACCTCATGTACAGCTCGAGGTCAGTGCGGCCATTACAGAGGGCTGGTAACCCCACCAATTACTGACCCGCTGACAAGACGGGGTTCATTTAAGAGACGCAGTCGCAAACATTAACCAGAAGGAATTAGTTGCTCATTAGAGCTGGCTGTAAGTGAAACTCCAGGACCAGTCTTGAAATAATTAGGCAGACAAATGAATCATACCAGGGCCTCACTTGCACCTGCTCTGACTTTAAAGCTGTGGTTGCCATTTATTTCATCACGAGTGCTCACTTCAGGCCTAAATCAACAGCACCCACCTTTTCTCTGCTTTTCCCTCATTTTCTAAAGTTACACAAATTGCATTATAATACAAAATATGCCAAAGTATTTTTTGCGAGGCTATTAGTATAGCAGGATAGCTTAAATAAGCAATGATTAGTTCCATAATACACTGAGGCAGTGTATTTTGTGCTGATATACAGTATGCTAAGCAATGAAACAATAATAAAACAACAATAAAAAAAAATACAAAAACAAAAGAAGAATAAGAATAATAGTAATTAATGTTAGGGATTGTGATGTTCATTACCTACTGTAAAATTTGTAAGATTTCAATTTCAATATTTTGTTTAGGAAAAATGCTACAATATTACTAGTTAAAATATAGCTTTCCCAGAGGTAAGAAATGTAATAATTAATAGCTGCATTATTTAGACATTATGTGAGATTTGATAATTTTTCTCATATTTCTTAAATTAATTTATGTAGAGAATCCACATTTAATGTCTCACAGTTGTATCTGTCTGTCTGTCTAATGAAAATAATAATTCAGTATACAACCATGAGAGAAAGACTGTGCAATGAAAAGTATATTGCTTAAAACATAAATTACAAATAATGCTTTACACTGTAAATACATCAGTCGAGACATATTGAGTCTTGGCTTAATCATATTTTAATAGGAACATTGGTAGATCTTCTCATTTTTTTTTATATGGTTCATCTGTAAGCAATAATAAATTAACCCATGTTTCAAAACCCACTTTCTTGATCTCACCGGTGTATTTGGAAATAATCCCAATATTATACATCTTACATGATTTTCATTTTCTTTTCTCTGCAAGTTATTTGCTGTATATAATTGTGTATTTGACAAAGAAAAATCTTGAATCTTGCAATCTTATAGAGGATAACACTGTTTAATTTAAAATTGTTATTCATAGTCTAAATCTAAGTTAAAAAAAAAAAAAAAGCAGAAGTTTATTTTCTACATAATTCACCTTATACTTATTACATATGTGGATGCATTTACCATATTTCATAGTTTAATCCATGGAAAATGCATGTTTTTGTTTGTTTTTTGTGGTGTCATTCTGTACCAGTGTATAAGACTTCCATATGACAGAATACAGACCAGTGATAATCCCTCCTCACTGGCAGCCTTTGGCAATAAAAAATGGAATAAGTGATTTTATCACTCCAGGACTGGAGTCTTGCATATGTTACGGGCCCAGTAACCTATTGTGCAAGTCATGTGGGAGAGGGGGGCTTAACTCTGTCCCAACGGCCTGGTTTAAATTGTTAAGCTTCAGCTGTTTGGTGTTCTCAGTGTATATGACTGGATGAAATCAGTGTGCTGCTCTGAGAGTGTGGATTACAGAAGGAGAGGATGGTGGGGTAAAGAGGGTGGGGTAAAGTTTCGATAGAAGTTTTAGCATAAAGGCCATTGGCTTTAATGATTTGAAAAGCTAAATTGGAGTGGATGATACAGATGCTCAGATAAGGTTATGATTTCTATAAGCCTGATAGATGCAGACTTCCAGTAGAGTAACAAAATGGCATTCAACAAAAGAACGATGGCAACAACATAATGGGACTCCAAATGCCAATCAAAATCCCCTCTGCCTATTCAAAGTCCTTGCCCTGTCGAATGTCTTTATGATATTCCTTTAGAGTTATCGGTCAGCTGCATCCAACGGTCATGCAGCAGCGTGGCGATCGACTGCCTGCTGAGTCCCTCATTCCCTCACAGCAGGAAAGTGTAGAGCCATTTGTGTTTTCCAAGAGCCTCTCTATCTTTCCCTCTCTCATCCTCTTCTCTTCTGTGTCACTTGGCTAGATGTAGAGAATGCCACCCTGACCTATTAGAGAGCCACTTGAAATGAGAAATTGATCCATGATTGAAACTTTTGTGTTTACCGTCTGCTTATCAAAATACATTTTTAACAGACTTTTTCAAGTAGCATTTTTTTTTGTATGGTGTGGTATGCTAACTTCCACGTCTATTATTCAGAGTCCTCCCCTGTCTATGATTCACCCAGTTGTTACACAGTTGTTTATGCCCAATTCCTTTTTATGCTTTTGTCTCAAACATTCTGTAAAAAAAGGGAAAAAGAAGGATGATGTGTGTGTATATACATATATATATATATATATATATATATATATATATATATATATATATATATATATATATATATATATATATATATATATAAATTTACTCAAACAGGTTCATGCTGTTGTTTGAGATGACACTTCCTTCTTTAACGACTGTCCTTTTTTATCTAGAGACATAACCAACTTTATCTTTTGCATTTGTGCCTTGTTCCTTGTCATCATTCCTGTACTTTGTTTATACAGTCTCAGTTTGCTATTTTGACTTCGGCTCAGCTTACAGCAGCCACAAAACCATTCTGAGGACACATATGGTTTCAGAATGGACTGCTCATGTTAAATCATTTTCAGGCTGTGAGATCTGTCTTTCTAGAACAATTTTTGACCAAAAAATAAAACCTATGTGCATACCTACATACATACATGGAACAATCTAAGAAGTAACTACTGTGTACTTGGACAATAAGATAGATACTTCTACAGTATCAGAAGCACAGCCGATGGACTTTTGTCAAATACATACATGCATACATTAGGAGTGGACAAACAATAAGTTCATTAGCTATACAGTGCATGTAGTGCAGCAGGCAGTGATATTCAGAAGCATACACTATAGTTTCAGCATGGAGTTGAAGCACCCTGAAGTGCATTAAGCTGAAACATACTTTATATGCCAAATAATAAATGTTTTGCAAAACTCAGTAGGGAGTAAAGTTTTTTATTGGAACCTACTTGTCCATTGGGCAACTACAAATAAAAACCTAATAGCTAGACAATAAATCTGCTAGTCCTGGACACCCAGGATAGTGATTTCTCCACCCTTATTTACACACACACACACACACACACACACACACACACACACACACACACACACACACACACACACACACACATGTATGCTTTTTAATGAGAACTGCGAGAGGATGGTTATTTTCCAGACGGCATTTCCAAAACTCCAAATTATCTTTTGCTTTGTTTAATCTATATATATATATATATATATATATATATATATATATATAACAATTACATTTTTGTAGGCGTGACAGAAATATACCCTCATATCACACAGGACCCATCATTTAATGACATACAAAATGAGAAACCAAATTAGGCCTCTTGGTTAGAAGTCATTTAAGCTCTGCAGATGTGCACGTAAAAGAGCCGAGGAAGAAAAGCGCCAAAGCCGAGCCCCAAGGTGTTCATAAGCTCAGCTAGAAAACTTTGCAGACTCGCTGCGCATATTGACGCTCCAGGGTGTGCAGGCTTACCTGTCTAAAAGGAAGCATTAGTGAATAATTCGTTCGCATTTTTCATTTCGCACGCGGCGCTGAACAAACAGGAATCTGTGATTAACAGTTTTAATTAGGATCCTAACGTGACAAACTCCGACTTCCTTGCGACACTCTACAGACGAATAAATCATGATGCAGAGTTTGTTGAGTTGCCGGCTAGAAGCCTGGGCCTGTGGCAGGGTTGGGAGAGTGTATCACACCTACACCTCTCTCCTTTTTCACTTTCTTTTGCTTCATTTATTTTCCCTTTCCCTTTCATGTACTACACTTTCTTTTTCATTAATTTATTCAATTACTCTGGAACTCTCTGTCTCTCTTACCCAATCTGTCCCCCTCCTCTTCTTCTTCATCCATCCTGCTGCTCCTCCTGCATATGTTGAGACATATGGCCTGTTGTTTTGGTTCAGCATGTTCCCTTTCCTGTGTTTGCCATTTGCTCCTTTTGCCAAGCCTGGAGTCAGTGCTGCTAGCAAGATGCTAACATTATGAGTCTCTCTTTAGCACCAGACATACAATGCCTTGCATAAGTATTTGCCCCCCTTTTGTGGTTTTACAGCCTGGAATTGGACCCAATTTATTTATTTATGTTTTTAATATATAATCATTTTCTATCTCTCTTTCTCTCACTATCTCTCTCTCTCTCTCTCTCTCTCTCTCTCTCTCTCTCTCTGTCTCTCACACACACACACACACACACACACACACACACACACACACACACACACACACACACACACACTTAATTATTCTGGTTTGAATAGATTCATGACATAATCCACATAGAAATCTATTTTAAATCCAGGTTGTAACACTACAAAAATGTAGAAAAGTTCAAGGAGGGTGAATACTTCTGCAAGGCGCTGTAAGTGAGAAGGGTATTTTTTCTTTTAGATCTGAGCTGGATTTGGTTGTCAACTTTTCTTTGATCTGACAAAACCATCAGGAAAAATGTGTGCAGAAGAATGAATTCAGAACCAGAGCCAATGAAGCCAGCATTCTCCATCCACTCTGTTATAGCCAGGGTTTAAAGAGGAAAATCAGAAAGTCACAATCATGGCCACTGTAATGTGTTGGCGAAGTTCTAGCAGGAGGTAGACTATAGAAGATGGACATGCGAGAAGTGCGCTATGGTTAGTGACTGAGTGTTGAAGGAACTCAGACGGCGCTATTGTGTGGTCAGGGTTTGGGCTGGTATTTCTGAGCCTTTTAGGAGCGCTCTCTCCTCCTACAGGGCATTATGCGACCTCTGAAGTGGTCAGGGTGGTTTCTCCCCACAGAGAAATGGAAAGAAAAGGGGATTTATCTGGAATGCCTTCTTTTTTCCCCTCTCTGTCTTTGAATAATGCTTCAGTGACTCGCCGTGCTGACGAATATAAAAAAAAAAGAGGGAAGGCCGCAGAGCCCTCTTGATGTTCGAATAAATAAGTTTGACATTTTGAATGGCTCAGAGAGGGTAAACATGTTCCCCAAAGGCGCAGGCATGAGGACGACGTCTGTGTTTGATGTTCCTGCCTTTAACACAGGCGTTCTCAGCCCTTGGCCCAGTGTTGATTAATTCTAGCAAAGGCAGGTCTAATGAAAAGTTGTTTTAATCATTGGCGTCAACTTCGTTTTCACTTGTCATGATCTCTCAGTGATTGTAAAACAAGCCAGACTTCTCAAAGCACACAAGAAAGACTTCCACCCCCTCCACCCCACACACAATCCCACCCTCCTCACTGTAATCTATCTCCACCTTCAGAAACAGAAGGAAATACATCAGGACACTAACAGCAAAACTGTCTTAGCTTTGCTAAGATGGCTAAAGCTACAAGAGATGTGTCCACCTTCCTCCATTAACCTTCACTTAGGCTCACAACACCTGTTCATCGAGTGGAGAGGATTGAAAAGACTAATAGATTGCGCCTTTATCAACTGACTGATGTTTACATTGATGAAACTCAATTTTAACGCTCTGATTTCCAGCACATGAATAGTGCTTTTGAATGCCAGTGGGTGTTGCTTTTGGAATGCATCAAGGTTTTATGGTAATAAAAGAGACAGAAAGGTCTTTAGTGGAATTTTCGGAACATCAGAATTAAGCAAATTACCTTGTCATCCTGTCCAGGACTTTGATAGCACCATGATATTTTCCAGGAAAAAAAAACAACAAAAAAAAACAGGTGAAGAAGAAATATAGATCTTTGAAAATGGAGGGCTCAGTATTTGACTGAACAGAGACATTTTTTCCTTAGAGAATGTTAAAATACATTGTGCATGGGCTTTTAATGAATCCGTCCACTCATTGGAATAATAGTCAATTGATGTGGACCAGATCTCAAGGATGTTTCTCAACCACTTCAATGTGAGATGTTTTCAGTGCTGCAGGACCTGATATACATGCTGTCTCTTAAGTGTTGTGAGCTTCCATCATAATAACCATAACAATCCTTTTGATTTGATGTTCTGCTTTTTGTGCAATATTTAAACTTTTTTTTTTTTTTGCATTATAGCCTCAGTGCGAAATTAGTAACACAGCAGATTAAGAAAAGAAAAGAAGAACCATTATTTAATTTGTAGAGTTAAAACACATTTCTGACATTGCTAAACTACACTCCACACAGAGGATATAGTCTCTATAGGAATATTTGCTTTAATTGCACCGCTAAGCCTTTAGACCCTAAATAGGTGTTCTAACCTCAGGTCAGTTTCAACTTTCTTTCACAATGAGGCTTTAAAGTGGTGAAGAGAGCTGTATTAGCAATTGTATAAGGCTGCAATCAGAATGGATGGAGTGATTGAAGAACAATATGTAATCAGGCCACAGTGGATTCTTGTGATCCTGAGTGGTGAGCTTCTCTGCTGCTCTCATGATCAGTGAGAAAATGAGTTTTGTTAAGCTTGTGATTGTGCTACTGTTTGGAGGTGAACGGATAGCCACTCAGTGCGAGGGCCTGCTCTCGACTTTATGGAAATTACTCAACATCTCAGAGGCCTTCTCCTTGTTGACCTGTTGGCTTGTGCTGTTCCCATCCTGTCCTGAGAGACTTGATTGATAGAGAGAGAAAGAGAGAGAGAGAGAGAGAGGGAGAGGGAGGGAGAGAGGTGAACAAGCTGCTTTGGGCAGGAAGGCCATGTGGAAGGGCAGAGGGACACTTTAGGAGGGGATGATGCATTCTTGGGATAAAACAGGGTGAAGCCATTAACCAAATTCCATAAAAAGATGGAAATCAATTTGTTGAGTGGTGCTAAGGGACGATGTTTCAGTTTGCTGAAATGGACAGCTCACACAACACCGCGGCTTCCCAGAACATATAATATGTGAAGAGGTGGTTAAGATTTGGGGTAAAATCTTGTGATAAAATAAATGCATAAAGTGATAAAGCATGCATATGATAAAGTCTTAACTCTCACTCAAGATGCATGTTATTGATTTTATGTCATCATTTTTTCCATTCTCTTGAAATGCATATTAAAGTGTGCTAATAACTCTGGGCTTGACTGTGTAACTAATATATATGGCATATGACAGTTACAAGTTAAAAGAATTGCACTTTTGCAGTCTGTTATCTAGTTTGTCGGGTGAAGTTACTTATGTTATTACAATGTTTTCACCATTCACATGCTCATACTGTATTAATGCTAGTATTGGGTCCGAGTCCATCTTTGTCGAGTTTGAGGCAAGACCAAGTCCTTAATCAATCGAGTCCGAATTTGAGTTGAAAAGGGGCCGAGTCAGACTCAAGTCCGAGTCCTTAATGGCCGAGTCCAGAAAGCAATTAAACTGAAAAAAAGATTTGAATTTGCAATTGTAAACTCAACACTGAGCTGTTAAATTAATATTTTAACCTTCACAAACCAATGGCAACATAAATGCAACAAAAAAATACCATGATTATATCTTTCCATTGCCATATCTTTTTTTTATTATTATTATTTTATGTTTTAATATTTTTTATTTCATGTCATCAGCACCTCAACTAGTTTCCTATCAAAAAATGGTTTCATTAAAAAAGGGGGATCTAGACGTATATGTAGAACTTATTATATTAAAAGTGTATGAAAATACAAATGGACCTGTGTTTTTTTATTGTATCACACTATATTGTGTCCCCCAGTTCATTTAAATGATTTGATGCGTCTCCTCTACAGGTATATAGACTGAGAGAGAGTATAGAGTAGAGTTATATTTAGCAGCATGCCATAACAACAAGCTTCATGCTGTATTACTGCATTTAATCTGTCTATGAATCACAGCAAACTAATTTCTGAACACAGCTCTGTTCTTCTAACTTTTTTTTACATTTTAATTCCATTTAATTTCATTTAATTTCAAAATGAAAAAAAATAAATAAATCCCTAGCAGCAGGGTTTATGATATTTACTACATTAAGAAGTACATTTCACATTCTACATAAAATTCAAGATTGGAATCATCAAATGCTAATGTTTATGGGTGGGCGATACGACTACAATCTTATTTCACGATAACAATATCTTTATATATGGTATTCATGTAAGAAATACTACGGAAACTGAATAAAGCAATTAAATGTAAAGTAAAATAGACTTCACTGTATGACACATACAGTGATTCTTATTAAACTTACCGAAGTTATTCAGTCAAATGAGTGAGTGAGTGATTTTCTTTTAGTCTTTTGTTTGAATAATATTAACGACACAGACAGCAGAGGTTTATAAGACTGCTGTCACTTTAAGACCTAATGCACACATCCAATATACTGTACTGACACACCTCTGATTTTTTCCAACTGTTTACATTCACTTAAGACATAACCGACTGTGTTTGCATGAATATTCGGCCAGACCTGCATTTTGACATGATGTTTCGGTACTCGCACGATGAGGCAGCTTACTGTGCGTGCGTTTCAAGTGTGTGCACACAGGCACGGAGACATTAATTAATTTCTTGTTATCTGAATTGTATATTTTTATTTATTTTTTATCTTTCTTTTCATGTTACACATGATGCGGACTCGACTGTAATTTTCTAGTCCAAAATGTCTGAGTCCATGTCAAGTTCGAGTACAGATTTACCTGAGTGCGTGACAAGTCCGAGTTCATTCATAATCTGGGATCGAGTATTCCAACTCTAATTAATGCCATGCATAGTTAGCATAGACAGTGTATCTACAATAAAATAACTGCTTGTGAATGGCCTTTATAATAGATAATCATAAATAAAAGCATCAGTATATTCATTAAGGCTTGTAGTGGGTACATGAATGTGCACAGCATAGAAACAATCCTTGTAAAAATTTTAGCTTTTATTTTTTGTTGTTGTTTCTCCCTCCCTCTCAGCTTTCCTATGTCTTCCATGACTGTCTGAGAAAAAAATAAAAAACAAGCTCCTTCCATTTGGCTTATTTTGACAAAATGATTCACATGCTTTAAAGTGAGCAATAATTTTGCTGATTGAAACGCATGCAAGTCAAGTGGAAGAGTCACTAATGGCCAACAACCTGGATTAAATTAAACACAGGAATGGAGAATTTAAATTTTGATGATATGCATCATAAGTATTTTAATTATAGAGCTTGGTCTTTTCCACCATTATTAATTGTCCAAAGCATAATGATTTATCATGGTCTTATGGTCTTGGAAAATGATTATTAATTTTCTGGATGAATTTACCTGTGGGTGTGTACATGACTCTTCTTGGCAGAAGTTGGAGAGAGAGAGAGAGAGAGAGAGAGAGAGAGAGAGAGAGAGAGAGAGAGAGACTGAGACTGAATCATACGACATCCCTGAGGACACAACTCATTTTTACTTTAATCAACTCACACTTAAAAGAGCTGATTATGGATGCTGAAGCTCTTTAGGGAAATTTAGTGAAATAAAAATAATGTAGCCCTTAACATTACTTTCTTTGTTATTTATTAATGTGATTGCTCAACTGTGTTGTTTGTGGAAAAATACATTTTGTGTAAAGAAATAACTACTGTTCACACTGTCTTTAATTTGCATAGACTTCACTTAAGCAGACTTGTTAGTGTAGCCATTAATTTGACTTACTGTATATTCAGTACATGTAGCTCTGCAGTAATACACAGGGAATTGTCTAGCTTTGTGCTATTAATAATTACTTGTTTAAATGTCTCGATAAGAGATAGGGAACTATGCTATTGCAGTTTTTCTGTTATTATAAGGCACACTGCAAATTTAACTGGTGGTTGGGGGCTATGATGCATTTGTGCTAATTAGCCTTTTAATATTAATGATTGGTGTAATGCTATAACAGTATTATTTAGTAACATTTGATCAGATTTATCTACATACCAAATACCAGAAACATACAGAATAATGTGAAATCTGGATATCGGTATTGTGTGTTGCAGAATTCATGTGAAAAAACATTTCTTATCTAACAGCCCTATAGAAACTGCATTTCCATCTTCTAATGCCAAAATCAGCCCCTAAAGGCCTTATGTTATTAGCCAATCAGTTAGATCAGGTTAAATATGCAGGCTTCTAAGCACTGAAGGCAGAGGATTGTGTTGCTGCCTTCATGGTCCTTGGTATCATACTGTACTTAGGTTACTGACTGTGTGGTGTTTCCCATGTTCTCCCCTTGTTTCTTCCTTCTACCTCTTAAAAACATCCTGGCAGATGGATTAACTACTCTAAATTGCCCCTTGGTGTAAACGAGTGTGTGAATGTGTGGACATAGAGCCCTGTGGTAGACAAGTATTCCATTCAATGTGTGTCTCTACTGAACCTTGAGTCATGAGTTCAAATCCCAGAACTGCCAAGCTGCCACTGCTGGGCCTTTGAGCAAAGCCCTTAATGCTCAACTGCTCAGTTGTATAAATGAGATAAATGTACATTTACATAAATGTAAATGAACATTTATCTCATTTATACAACTGTACATTTATGTACATTTATGTAAATGTACCTTGCATCTAGATTTCTCGTGATAGACTCTAGATAAAGTGCTTATTGAACATGAATGAATGAATGCCAAGCACTGCAGTGCTATCGCCTTTCAGTATGATGACAAAACTGGATGGTATGAGTTTTCTAAGTTAATTTAATTGACTACAATTAACGGAATCCTCCAGGTTATTGAACTCAACTATTTGGAGTATCTCAAATCCCCCCATAGTCTATTACTAACCAAAAGCTTCAGTGTATATCTAGTTACACCCAATTAGCATAGTTCATCTAATACTAACCACTTAGTAGAGTAATAGAAGATATCCACTCTTTAGCATAGAGTAATATGCATAGACATATCTGTGTAATACTCACAGGTTAACATGGCCTTGTTGGCCACTGCACAGTAAATAAAATTGTATCTGCAACTCACGTTTTCCATTATTGCTATGTTTTCCTTTCTTTTGGTTGAGGGTTCCTTTCCATTCCATATCCATCCATCCTTTTTATGTACCGCTTATCCGACACAGGGTCACGTGGAACCTGGCATCTATCCCAGGGGGCTCTGGGCACAAGGCAAGGGACACCCTGGACAGGATGCCAACCCATCGCAAGACAAAATCACACACCCTTTCACACACTACGGGCAATTTAGAGATGCCAATCAGCCTATAACGCATGTGTTTGGACTAGGGGAGGAAACCAGAGTATCCAGTGGAAACCCCCGAAGCACAGGGAGAACATGCAAAGTCCATGCACACATGATTAAGCTCTATATGATTAATAAATAAACCACATAAATGTGTTTAGCTGAGGAACAGCTACAGAAAATGTTGGACCATTGACAGCACATGTAAATCTATTAAATTCTGTGCAGTAAATGTACATGTAAAGCTTTCATTTACAAAATAGTTTAATCCAGAATGCGATTCATTTGAATTTTTATATTGAATTTGATATCTGATATTGATATTTGGTATTAGGCTAAGAATGTTCGCAATGTGTTTGAAGTGATATCATCTTGCCTTTAGAATATTTGGCAACCATTTCTAATCATGAAATGAGATTGCAAAGTGATCAGCAAAGATGCATTCAAAGCACATGAAAAGACCAGGGGCCAGCTTCACCAGCTGAAGGCATATTTGAACGTGACTCAGAGTATAAAAATCAGTTTTAAACCACATGTTGAGATTAGTTAGTTTAAAACTAGTACGGTATAGAATTTCAGGTGCAGAGATCAAAACTTTCTTGCACATCAGCAACTAATCGATAACACTATCCGACATAAACACAAAAGACAATGTACACGATTGAGATGAGTCGAGACAAGTGAGAAGCGGTTAATACCTGTCTTTTTGACTTCATATTTTAACCCTAGATAAATGAACAAAATCAAAAAGGATTGTGGTTTACAATAAAAAAAGAGTAGTGAATCAATATATCCATTTCTTGTATTTGTGATTTATACACAAATATATGTGCTTGTTCTGTTCTGCAGTTGGAGGTGTCATGCAACAAATTTAGTCATTTAAGTAACAAATATGAATCGTGAAAAATAACTAATGTCTGCAAACCTAATCTGCATTTGAACACGATGAACAACAGGGTAATATTACATTTATGGTCAACTTTTAAAATATTTTGTGTTGTATAATACCTTGACAATATCTCAATTTGATGACATCCACATGAATATGCATGTTTGATATCCACATGCAGAAATCCTCCTACAAAATACAAAGAGAACTAAATGGATTTCTTGTTGTAAATGTTTTTTTTTTTGTTTGTTTGTTTTTTTATTTTTTTTTTATCCATTCTGGCAGCATTGTTAACTTTGAACAGAATAACAGAATTGTTTATTTTTGGTAAACATTGCAACTACTAGTTGGGATAGGTATAGATTTTAAGTTGTAACTCATGGCTATATTGTAACGGTCACCTGGTGCAACCATTGAGTTTGTAAACTTGAACGTAGTGGCAAATTAGGTTCAACATTGACTATGATAGAATTTTCAGTTGGTGCAACTGGTTGTAGGTGTAAATGGATCTTTGTCTAACTTGTTAGCACTTGTTATCCAATGACAGTAAATGTCATTCATTTTCACGACTGAGATCTTGGCTAACACGAAAAATTACAGAGTGATTTCAGGAAGAACAGTCGGGAAAATAGACTGAATAAAACAGTTTGTGTGTGGGCAGCTGGTGCACTGACCAAAGGCAACCTACGCCTACGACACTCACACACTCACTCACTCCTTGCCTCTCATCTCACTGTTAGCAGCCTGTTATTTTTTACCACAGCTGAAGGTTGTGTAACAGCTCTGCACTCTTGATAAGCTCAGTGGGTGCCAAACATCCCTCATTGACATGTATTAATTAATTTTGCATCTGATGGATCTGTCCTGTGCCATTTGTTGCGAGGGCATTCCTTTTTAATTAAAAAAGCCCCACGTTTACATCTGTGACTGATATGAGTTTCACATCGACCTTGAGCGAGAGCAGCATCCTCCCGTTCAGTACATGAGGATTTTTTTTGCCATTTTTTTCTACTTATAGAGGTTTAGTGTTAGGGTCAGTTGATTATCACAAACCAATTTGTGTTTAGTGTCTACTTACAGCTGTGCACTTTGCTTTTGCACTCAGCCACTAAGTGCTAATAATACTTAGAGAGTATAATTACCATCTGAAACCCAGCACTCCTAGCATTTCCTTTTGTAAATGTGACACACTCAAACAATCTGCCTATTGATCACATCTCCTGCTTCCCAGGCTTAACATTTTCTCTTTTATTGCTGTATTAATGATCAGACAGACAGGAGAGAATTTTCGAGACGCCTAGCCGCTTTGTGATTGATCACGAGAGATATTGCCATGCCCAGGACAAAGGGTCTCCCAGCTTTCATTATCTGAATTGAGTAACTTATCCGATTACGGAGGTTCACTCGATTGCTGAGCGCTATCTGTCGTTAATTTAAAAGGCACAGGGAACAGAAGAGGGGTTTGCAATACGCCGTTCGCCTCCTGTCTCTGCTGCAGGCTGACATTTGGTGGATATGTGCTGAGCAGATTTGTTTGGGGTAGCACTGTTGACCCGGATTGGGTTCGAAGTGTGTTGAAAATGAAAGTGAGAGGATGAAAGTCCCTGAAGCAGCACATGCTCGAAGCTAGAGTCAGATGAATAGATGGACTCTGTGTAGCCAATGAAGACAGGTGGCAATAATCCTGCTAAGAGGCAGATGTGAACGTGCTCATACAAAACCAATTTTGGTCGCACCCCCATTTGTCAAAAGCTCATCAGAGTGAGGGACGAGAGTGCCGAGGCCACACGGACTCTGGATTGCTCTGTTCCTGATTGCCTTGTCAGGATGCACTTATCCACCTGGGAGTGACCCAATGCACACAATCACACACCAAGCTGAAGTATTATAATGTGACCGCTATACTGGCATCTACCTCATAAACTCTATACTCCCAGAGTTCTTCTCTAGCCTGCAGCTTGCTCTTAAATAGAAGCCACATGAAGCTTTATCAACCTCCATTATCAGGGAAATAAAATTGCTACCTGCTAGAATTCAACTTCCACGAATATGTAATACTAAAAGGGTAGCGCCGGTCTAAATAACTTCAGGAAGCAAAAGCACACGGCGTCCACTTGTGCGGCTCATGCTAAAGTGCCTCCACTTATCTTCTGCAGACCTCTCGGTGTGTTTACCTCCTTCTCCCCTACTGTGACAGACCCAGAGTAAAGAGGACGGAACGAAGGATGAACAGACAGAGCGAAGGAGGCCTTAATGAAAGAGTAGATTTCAGTCAGCCTGTTGGTTCTCATCAATCAGCCTGCGCACTCTGGAAGCATAATCCGAAGGAGGGGGCGAAAGGCATCAGGCTTTTAATCTCTATTAGTTAATGGACTCTCCTCTCGGGCAACAGGAACTTTAGCCTGCCTGTCTGCAAACACAGCGCAACACAAAAAGTCGAGCCCCTGTGTCTCATTCTGACCAAACACTCTAAATAGCAGCAATGCAGAGGCTAAATAAATGCTCTCAGATTAGCAATTGGGCTGTAAAACCTCCCTTTTTTAAATAAACATTGTACTCTTTAAGGATATATTTAACTCAATTAGTTTTTATGGGCAATTTCTGGGACATTTTTTCACATCACAAAAAGGGAGGAGGTCAGCGAATGTGGAGTGTGTGGAGTGGTAAGGCGTGCCCTGTTAAATTAATTTTATTGCTGTTTTATTTTAGAGCACAGTTTTTAGATGTGTTTTACAGAAAGCTCCCAAGCTATGCAGTAGTGTATTTCTGAAGGGCTTGGTTGTTAATGAAATGCTACAAACACCCCCTCAGCCCTTGGAGACTTTGGAGTTGCACGGAGCCACATCCATCCGATTCAATTATAAATTAAGTTGACTAACGAACCGTGGCTCATTATGGGAGGCAATTGCTCAGAACTGTCTTTCGACCAAAAAAACAAAAACATGGGAAAATAAGAACACAAGAAGATCTACAGGAAATGGAGTAAAGGGAGTAGCCCTGAATCCAATCCCACTTACCCCAAAAGTAGCATCTTTACAAACTGTATATATATATATATATATATATATATATATATATATATATATATATATATATAATTTATTCATCTTCAGGGTGGGATCTGGATCCTGTCCCAGGAACACTGGGCGTGAACAAACACACATTCACACATAGAGGAAATTTACTATGGTTGCCTACCGGTATGTGTTTGGGAAGTGAGACGAAATCAGAGAACTTGGAGAAAACACACATGGACATAGGGAGAACACGTAACCCAAGCTCAAGTTAAACTGGGAAACCTGGAACTGTGAGGCAACAACACTACCTGATGCATCACCCTGCCACCCTGACTGTATGATTATATGCTTTATCAAAGGACAAATTAATTAATTTACCCTGTACCACTTCTTTGTTCACGTTTAATGGTTTCATCTTCCTTTTCTTGATAAAACCTCTCCCTTAACCAATGTCTCTCTCTGTAAAAGACATGTATTCTTCAGGCCTTTTCTTTGGTCATGTCATACTATGCTAATGCTATGCTTACAGCAGCATCTGCTTAGACCTCCCACGCCAACGCAGCCACATTTATGCAAAATGGGGCAGAGGAACTAGAAAAACGCATTCCGTTTTTTTTTCCCTCCAAATTTCTTGCTAAACACATCATCCTTCTACACCAGGACAGTTTTGTCTTTACTTTTGACTCTCTTTTAACAAGTGGCTTTTTCCCCCTGTTTCCCATGAATGTCATTTAGGCTCCACTTGTTAAAGATAAACTTGTAGATTTAATCAGCAGTTGTGGGATCCACAGAGAAAAACATTACGTTCTTGTAATTTCTCCACCTCTCCTAATCTTATCCAAGGCCTACTTGTGGACAGTTTGAGTCTAAGTGTGTATAAAAGAAAGTGAACTGCATGTGTGCTCCAGTGAACGTTTCTGTGTATACATTGGGATAAATTTGGAAAAGAATTTATAATACATGTGTGCCTCAGCCATCAGATGAAAAGTAGATCTGAAAAAAATAGTCACAAAAACCCCCCAAAAAAACAAAACTAGAAAATGTATTTGGGCTATGCAAATGCTCATTAATAATGATTGCACCGGTGTACACAGTGTCCTACTTCTTGGATCTTGGGGTTTAAATAATCCCAACAGACCTCTTGCCAGCATACTGATTGATTGGAGAGGCCCCTAAAGGTCATATTCATAAAACATTAGGTAGTGATAAACACATTGCTGTCTGCAACTGTTAACCACTAGTTAATATATTGCAGCAGTTGTTAGGTGGTGTTTTCCTGGTCTGGTTCCTTATCACAAGATTTTAATGCATATTTCCTGATCAAGTTCGACTTTTTTTTTTTTTTTTTTTTTTTAAACATAAACAGGCTCCTGTTGGAATTATTATTTATTTTTTAGTCATTCACAAGATGACTTTGACAAACGTGAAAAAATGTAATGGGGTCATGCATCTGAAGCTGATGTTTAACCATTGCTCATTAAGAGAGGTAATTTAATGATGTTTATAGTTGTTGTGAATTTATCATATATCACACAAACAGAGCAATTAATTGGGTTCTCTGACCTCTCTATGGAACTCTGTGATGTGCCTTCACTTACCGAAAGTATATTTTGCATCTTATTATTCGCTATTACCTTCTTTGACTGTTAAGTGTTATACTTATGTTGGAGTTTTTGGAGTTTTGTAATGTTATCCCTGGTCATATTTTGTTTTGTTCCACCACACAACCCTAGCTTTCTTGCTGCCTTTCTTGTTGTTTTGCTGCCTGGGAGCAAACAAGTTCACCCAGAGCCACTTCACTAATCTCCTCGCTGTAACGCCTTTGACTCACTTGACGAAAACAGACTATTATGGGATCTTCTTTATTAAAGCACTTTTGTCTTCAATATTCCAAACGCTCATTCAAGACTGCTTTCGTTTTCAGAGAACAAGAAAAATAAGTAAAAAAATAACCCTCCTTCTTGTCTCAATAATGTAGCTGAGTCTAACAAGATAATTAGATTTCCTGAGTATATGTGGTGACCCTCTTTGTGATGCATTTAACCCGAGCAGAGTCGCCTTGGCCTCTGTAGGGCTGTCATTTTTAAATATAAATATAGCAGACACACAGGGGCCTGTTGAAGGACTGGGGAGAGAAGGCTAACAGCAGTGCTTCTATTCAGCACATGGCCATTAAAAAAACTTTTAACCAGCCCTGTTATCTCTCCCCTGATTATTTAAGACTTGGAGACTGACCTCCTCTTCACATCCTTATCTTCCTCTCCCTGCTTGTCTCCTCTTTTAGCGTTTTCCATCAGAAGACAGAGCGACATTGTTCGACAACACGTCTGTCCTCCAGAGCTTTTACCTTGGGAATCGAGGCCATTATCTAGTGAGATGGAAAAGTATGTTACTTTTAACAAAGCAATATCTTTTGCGCTTGTGTCTATTCAGCTAGGAGACAACAGCGGAAATTGGTCCGATAAGCTCAGAGACGCTCGCGATTGTGCGGTTCTATTTATATATTTGTTTATCTAGCTATTTATTTATTTATTTGCAATTCAGTTCAGTTTTGCTGAAGCAAACTGAAAGGCATTCATTAAATCAGCCAGTTGTGCTAAATCGAAGCAAAAATAATCTCGTTTATGATCTGTTCTCTTTAATATCTGATTATCTCCAACTATGCTGAACTCTATGGCCGGCATTAGTTATATTATACCATGGGCATGAATGACACTAATGCTGGCCCCATATGTTACTGCTACTGACGGTTCAAACCTCTGATGATACATTATGGGGAAAGAAATCAGTGGGCTCCACTTGCATACCTCCTTCTCTTTTCTTTTCAAGATACTAATGTCAGTGATCTTTGACCCCTGGTCCATAAGAGTCCATAAAGAGGACAAAAGGGGCCAATGTGTATCTAATTACTGCACGATAAGTATCAAGCTCCATCTGTTTTTAAAATGTGTTTTCTTTGGCGAGAAGTATCCTCGTAGGACCACTAGCACTCTCAGAGAGGATTCCTGAGGAATATGCACGACTCATGAAAAAAAAAAACCTCTCACCGAGAGCCTTGAACAACCATGCATTTAAGAAGCCAATCAAGGCAAGTCTACACAAGCAGAAAACCTATAAGTACTCCAGCCTAGGGAATGAACTGTGATACGGAGGGATTGAATTCGGGCTTGCTTTTAGAATTCCAGTAGAGTGGGGAGATGAAAATCACCCAAATCAGAACTCTAGATAATAGGGATTACTGATCGTAATGGTCCAAAGAGCCCCCATATTCTTTTAAGAGGCCCCATTGCCAGTGTGTAAATATTTTCTTGAAATGTACCCAAAACACTGAGTCCATTGAAATCAGAGGCTTGGGTTGTCATTAAATCTCACTTACTCTGCAAACTAAATCCTTTTACCTATACAGCACTTAAAACTGGACGTGCCGTGCTCATGAGAGGCTATTCTTAGGTGAACTCTCATCTACTAGCCCATCTCCTGGCTGCTTGACTGAATACATGCCAATGTTGGCCCTCAAAAGTATCTCACAAGGGATGTGGGAGGGCAACCCTGATGTACAGAGTATTTAGTGTCTGCACTGAGTTGAAGGGAGCTTGTTTGGATGAGGAATGGGGGTTGGTGTAGACAAACATAGTGCCAAGGAACCAATCAGAGACAGAGAAAACCATTCAGGAAGTACGAGTGGGTTTTTGGGACAGGGCTGGAGACCAGGGATCATCCTGACAGCTTATGTTTGTTCTGTTTTGATGTGTGGATTTCTGAAATGCTGTAGAGGACAACTGTGTGCCCCTTGCTGTGTGGACACACAGAAGCCTTCATGAGTACATACTCAAAGACATGTGGCACCAATGTGGGAAGGCTTTTGGTAAATGTAGTAAATGAAGTCAATTGTAGATGTGTTCTAAATGCTAAAGAGCTTCAGGTTTAAACAACAAGGCCTTCGAACAAGAAGGGATTCTTTTTTGCAGCCATTACAGTAAAGTCACTTGAACTTTACAAGTTATTTATTTATTTATTTATTTATTTTATTTGTAGAATCTTCCTGTTATTTTGTAGTGGTAATTTCATATGTAGCACCTGTGTTTTTTTGTGTGTTTGTTTGTTTGTTTGTTTGTTTTATTTTATTTGACATATTATTCACTTATTTTCACATTGTCCTGGTGATCTTAAACCACATAAAGAAATAATTATTGTTCTTCTTCTTTTGGCTGCTCCAGATAGGGGTCGCTACAGCAGATCATTGGTCCGCATATTTGATTTGGCACAGCCCTTCCTGACGAAACTCTCCCATTTTATCCAGGCTTGGTTATCCAGGCTTGTAACCCAGTAGCTGAGTTAGTTCCCTGCCCAGGAATCAAACCCAGTCTGTGGGATCCTTAGCCACTGCACCACCAGGGACCTATAAAGAAATAATTATCCTCATTTTGCTTGTATCTTTCTCATTTGTAAGTCGCTTTGGATAAAAGCATCTGCTAAGTGAATAAATGTAATGTAATGTAAATGTAATGTAACAAAATATAAACAAAAGAACGTCGGTGTAGCTGCTATTAATACTTTGCACATTGTATACATGTGCACTGGTCATAGACTAGGTTTTTTACAGACAATATTGTACCTACTTAGGGTTGGTTGATATGAAATGTATATGATTTTTTTTATGTGACGTGATTTTTTTTTTTCAAGGTACAATGAAGAACATCATCCATAAGTAGGTGCCTCTGACAATTAATAAGCTTTATTGTGGAAATAAAAGCAGGCAAAAGTTTAGAGAGTGTCTGAGTTGGGTCCTATCAGCCCTTTTCTCTTTCTCTCTCTCTGGCTGAAGAGCAAAGCCTGACAGCAGTCTGAGTAATGAAGACAGATGTGGTCTGCTATCAGGAAGCCACTTACTGCGGTTTGATGTAACCTTAAACATCGTGGATGGCTTGATGGCAGTCGCCACAAAGAATCTAATTAATGAATAGTGATTCTGAAGATGGCGATGCACTGTGCATTTGTACATGAAGCCCAGGCGCTAATTAAAAGATGTTCAAATATCATGCCACAACTTCGTAGGCTGTGTTTTCTATTTCCTGTTCAGCCACAGGTCTTAACACCCTGCATAGAAAGAAAAATGCAGACTAAACAGCTCATCTCTATAAGCACTGTGTTAACTCGTAGCTCTTATTGCAGGTCTGAAGCATAAAGCATAATATAACCTGAGCCACATTTCTGTCTACACATTTAAATAACCTCTTTTTTCTATTTTTGCAATAAACTGTTCACCTGTAAGTTCAGTCAGATATATCAGAAACAAAACACCTTAGGGGAGGACTGATTAAGAACACACTCAGCCTCATCCACCCTCCCACATGTGCTCATGCACGCGCACGCATGCACACACACACACACACACACACACACACACACTACAAACACACCTACAGACCTGCCTAACCTGCCCTGCTTTTATAATCCCCTCTGGTGCTAGAGCTGATGTTAAGTGGAGACCTGTATGTGTTGTAACAACAGAGCACTCTATGCCTGAAGGGAGGAAGAGAGAGAGAGAGAGAGAGAGAGAGAGAGAGAGAGAGAGAGAGAGAGAGAGAGAGAGAGAGAGAGAGAGAGAGAGAGAGAGAGAGACGTTTAAAAGAACAGGTGTGAAGCTGCTCTCATCAGAGGAGTTGTTGGACCTCACAAATGGGCCTTTGTTCATTTTTTCTTTCAAACAAAAGCCCTAATGAAAAAAGCAATATTTGAAACTCAGGTTAGAGATGTAGCTTCTGTCCAGGACTTCTTATTAGAGAACAACTTAAAACTTAATGGCTTTCGAAACATCTTGCAATCAAAATTTATAGGAATGTTAAAGAAATGAAAGCAGTTTCATTGAACGTTGCATAAATGAAATGATAACAAAAGTTATGACCGAAAACCACATCATACAGCCTACCATTAAGCACTGACAACATTTCATGCTAGCTGGGATCTATAGAAGTTTATGAATTTGCATTAATCAGACCATCCAGGTAATGGCAAAATACTAACCTTTGGTTTTCAGTACTGATATAAAGCCTAAAATAGCCAAAGACTAAACCTTTATCAGATAGAGTGACATGTTTCACTGTCACCGACCAATCAGAACTAACAAACAAGCAATGTTTCATCTGTGAGTTAACTATAGTTAGTGCAAGGTCTGTCTGTTAGTTTAATCTTGATTGAATTATAGATAAATAAATAAATAAACACTATGTATATATATATAATACACGTTTGCTTTACATTGTTTACAATTACTCATATCTTGTATTCACATGTTCTCCATGTCCATGTGGGTTTCCTCCAGGTTCTCCAGTTTCCTCCCATGTCCTAAAAACATCCTGATAAATGCATGTGTACTTTTAATCTGATATGTTCTGGGGTTTTTTGTTTGTTTGTTTGTTTGTTTGTTTGTTGTTTTGCAATAATTAACAGCAATTTTGTAGTGAAACATATCAATGAAAAATTTTTTAAATATACTTTAGCATGTCAGATTAGAGCCTAAGTGGTATCGAACTACAGTACCCATCAGCCACTGCATGTCACATGACCACATCACATGTCCCATTGTTCATGCACACCTGTTTCCTGTTTCACCTTAATTAGTAACATTATTTATGTTCTAGCTTTTCTGTATGTCTTTGTTAAGCTTCTGTTGTTGTTCATGTTGTGCCTGTGGATTGTTTTGCCTACTGTAGTTTTTGACCATAGTCTGTTTGTTTTGTTGTTTTTTCATTCATTCACAGCTGTTAATTTTGCACTGTTCAAAATAAAAGTCTGCACTTGCATCAGTGTTCCCCTCTGTGACATGACATACCATTTACCATTACATTAAGTGTAACACTTTGGAATGATCTGTGATGTGTGCTTTGTTTACTATAGCATTTTATGGCAGGTACAGAGGAAAGAAGTAACCATATTGGCTGCTATATACAAAAAAATTTAGAGCCCCCACTTAATGTCTAAATCTAGGGAATGTTTCACTCTATGTAATCACCTAATACAACTAGGATGCATTAATCTACAATCTGGGCTAGAAAGAAATCAGCCCTAGCATTACCTCTTCATAACATTTTTCTTATGATCGTTGGTGCTCCTGCTGTGCTTGCTTATAAAAGTCTAAAATAATACACAATAAGACATTTGTTAACAGCAAATAATCTCAAGAATCTAACCATATATTTACATCGTTTTATTTTTGAAAGACATGCCATGTTAACTAGCCCAGTTATTCTGAGCTGTATTAGATCTGTAGAAGTTCAGTTTATGTTTAAACAAGTCTATGTTAAAACATAAGTTTGGTTCAGTGAGACCCTCGGTGTTAACCCTCTCTGTTCTCACTCTGTCTTTTCCTCAGTACCAGCAGCAGAGAGTAGCGCAATGGCAGACCCTGGTGTCTCAGTGGCGTGTGTGGCCCGTGGTGTTGTTAGCGGTGGTGTTGGTGGCCCTGATTCCCTACACTGTGTACCGCCTGCTGAAAGCTTTCAATAACCCTCCTCCACATATTCTCTTCAACATGGCTGCCATCTGCTTTGGCATCCTCTCTGAAATCCTGCTGCTCAGGTGAGTGTCAATGACTCGTACATGACTGTAGCCATCACGAGATCCACTGTGGAGCACAGATCTGAACAACGGCGAGTAAAGAAAGCAAAAAGTTATTACAAAATTACAAAAAGTCCAATTGAATTGAATTGAGTTGAACTGAATTGCATCACTTTACTGATATACAGTACACACCTCTATGCATAATGTTTTGTTTGTTTGTTCTTTACTTTAATATAGCATAAAATTTCGATGAGTAGACATGAATACAATTCACAGTCAAAACAAATATAAAAAATATACATGAAGCAAAGCTAGAGCTGTGAATATTCACTGCATTCCTGTTGGTGTGATATGAGTGCAAAATGTGCAAATGTGCAAGTGTTCTGTTTATAAGCTAATTAATGAGCATTACTGAATCCTGCACATAAAGCTAAATGTGCAAAATGGGACATGACAGCTACACAATGTGCAAAAAAAAAAGGTACAAATGCCTGTTTAATAGCAAGAAACCGACTGTGTCTCTCTTACAGCAAAACACCTAAATGGGGGTTACGCCCCAGGGTGAGAAAGAAGCCTTCTTCCCTGCTAAACCTGTTTGGGACAGAGGGAGGAGGGGAGGCTAAAATTAATTTGGTGGTTGGGGGCTTCGTGGTTGCCAGAAGGTATGCACATCTGTGGCTGTCTAATTGCGGAGATGACAATAAACCATGTGACTCGCACCACCCACAAACCTCCACCACACTGCTCCATCAGAGAGAGAGAGAGAGAGAGAGAGAGAGAGAGAGAGAGAGAGAGAGAGAGAGAGAGAGAGAGAGAGAGAGAGAGAGAGAGAGAGAGAGAGAGAGAGAGAGAGAGAGAGAGAGAGAGAGAGAGAGAGAGATTGATTTAGCCTCTTATATAAGCTCTTCTAATCAGAATCCGTGCTTTGTCTGATTAATATAGAGGTATGGGTTGAGTTATATAGCTGGGATGCCTACGTCTGCATGTAGCTCTGCTTTCATCACGCAACCAATCATAGAATTGCTCATAGAATTTTTTTTTTTTTTTTTTTTTTTTTTTTCTGCACCGAATATTGCATGACAAAACTGGGGGGCAATCATGTTTGGGCACAGTACAAGGCAACTAGGTCTAGTGTGAGTATGCCCTTAGTGACATTTAATGCATTAGTTAACACAAACAAACCGCAAACTTCAGCATTAATGTGCCATAAAGTAACAAACACTTGTCCTAATTATATATGGTTAAATAATAAAACCAGATGCCAGGTTTGGTAGCAAGCTAGATAATGTGACATAAATTATTACTGTATATTGTGTAATTAAAGCCATTATCCAAGTTCACTAGTTAGCTAGTTATAACTTGGTAAATTGCTATATTGTCTAATTAAATCCAATAAACAGACGCTAACTTATGTTATATAAACTATTGTAATGATGTCACATTGTGAAGTTTGTGATTGGTTGACCTGTAAGTCAGCCTGTCAGAGTTGTCTGCAGTAGGACAGTTTTGACCTTGTAAGGACAAGAAAACAGTTTTTCATCAAAACTGTTATTTTAATTTCAAAACAAAACAAAAACCAAACTATACTATTAGAGCCAAAATGTGTCCTTTTGTTTGCTGAGGTTAAGGTGAGGGTTAGATGTTGGTGTAGACATAGCATTAATATCACATAAGGCATACGATTTTATGTGTGTTTGTATTTGTGTGTGTGTGTGTGTGTGTGTGTGTGTGTGTGTGTGTGTGTGCACGCGTGTGCATGTGACTAGGCTTTTTACACAGTATTACAAAATGTTTTTCCAGAATGTCTTGTGTGTGTGTGTGTGGGGGGGGGGGGGGGGGGGGGGGGGTGCGCGCCTGTGACTAGGCTTTTTACACAGTATTACAAAATGTTTTTCCAGAATTTCTTGACCATGTGTGTGTGTGTGTGTGTGTGTGTGTGTGTGTGTGTGGGCATATGTGTGTGTGTTTGTGTGCTGTATTCATTACAGACCCCTGCTGCGTGAAGTATTTGCTAGAGTTTGATTAAGTTGAGCTAAATTTCATTAGATTTCAATAAACACCCTCTCCTCTCAAAGGCTCAGTTTACCTAGCTGCTTTCGCCATTGTAATCACCAAAGCAATGAGCCAACCACAAGGAAATGAAAGCACTTTGAAATACACACCCTGCAGACCATGTGTGTGTGTGTGTGTGTGTGTGTGTGTGTGAGAGAGAGAGAGAGAGAGAGAGAGCTGGGGTGGGGGGTGTCTGTGAGTGTGTGTATGATTATGATTTCAAAAGCATCAAATGTCTTTGCTTCATATTTATGCAATACTTCTTTCTCCAAAGGGGAACAGACATTAATTTTCCTTCCAGGAATACACGTCACACTCACAGACAAGTCATTACAGCCACATTGCCACCAGAAATATGAGTCTCTATTTCTGCCACTTGTGAAAGGTATGTGCGCTATTGACATGATCA